>NW_010398105.1:12252-29558 GCF_000710305.1 Buceros rhinoceros silvestris | reverse complement strand
TTCCCTACTATGGACCTCTAGTTATCACTATATTTGTCATGTATGGACTGTGCCTGCATGGGGTATCCTAAGTGTAGATGTGTGTCTTAGGAAAAGCAGTATCACACAATCTTGATAAGCTCATATTTATAACTTACAGGTGATTAGCTACAAAAAAGAAACAAGATTTTAAAGAGAGGTTGTGGGTTGCTTAAGGATTTTTTTGTGTACAAACATTGCCCAATGAAGACAGTAAAGAACCCCGTGCTCTCAAAGTAGAGCAGCTAAATGTACCCAATAAACCCTAAATGATGGAAAACACATCTGGCTTCAGGTTTTGCAATGCACTCCATAAACAAATTTTGATTAGTCACGGGCTTGCAAATCTACAAAGCAAACTTGTGTCCAGTGTTTCCTAATGTGGAACCCACTTACGGTATTCTGCTGAAAACCTTGCAAATTTTTTATTTCACCAGCTTTGTGAACTGTTTTGTGGTTGTAGCTGAACTGCACTTTGATATTTGGCTTGCTCAACAAAAAGCACAAAGCAAAATTCAAAGCTAAAAATTCCATACGGGTAGAAGCAGGAGAAAATCATCACATGAATAGACTGTAACTCCACAGCCAAATTTGCATATGTCTACCCCTTTTTTTTCCCTTCAATATACAAACAAGTAATACTTTGAAACTCAAGCCCAAAACTGGAATCAGGATTTAAAGCAGTCCGTTTAAAGTGGACTTAAGTGAGGTCCATTCACTTTTCTTATTTGATTAACATGATTTTAGAAAAAAAAAAATTTGTGCAAAATTTTATCTCCGGAAGAAAACCCATTCTTTTGGGCTTTACTCATGCCTCTGTTGTCCCAGGTGGATGTTGGACTCTTTTTTGGGGATAATAGCTTTTGGGGTGGAAAAGAAAAACCAGTTCAATCTGGCCAGTAGTGCAGGGAGACTATAAATTGTCTTTATAATTTATAATCTTTATATAAAATGGCATAATAAAAGCCCAACTTTTCTTTTACACAGTGATACTTAAGATTTTGGAGTTAAGCAAAAAAATTAGTGTGTGTTTGTGAGAACTTTAAGCCAAGCATTCAAAATCTGTTCAGAACTGTATCATTTCATTTGTCATTAAGGAAACCACATAAACCTAGTACTCGGTTATTGCTCAAAGATTGTCAGAAGCAATTGGGGTTCATATCTGGCAGTGAGGAGCTGATTTCAGTAGAGAGGGATAGAAAATCTCGCGAGGCCAAAGAGCAGCCTTGAGAAAAGGGAAATCAAGAAGAGGAGGATGCTTGGAAGAAGGTCTCACCTGCAGAAAGTGAATATCCAGTCACTCCTTTTCAGATGGTCAGTAAACAGAGTAAGCATTGGGCCTATCAGAGCGAGAAGTTCAGCATGGTTTTCCTTTTGTTAGCAGAAAGATAAATAAATTTGCTCGCAATGGATTATGCACTTAAGTGCCACTGGAATAAATAAGCAGAGGAACTTGTTGGCATACAGAGTCTCCCCAAAACAGACAGAAAACTCTAGGAAGTATGGGGAACAGAGGACCAAAACCACCCTTGGTTTCATCCTTTACCTCATCTGATCTGGTTTATCTCTCTGAACGGTCTGGAACAAATGATATGTCTTACCCATTTTGTGACATTTCAAACATATCCCAGATGTCAGCCCTCAGTGTCAGAGTAGGGAAGTCTATTTGTTTGTATGGAAATGTGATAGCTGCAATTTATAGTCTGAAAAAGTCACTTTAATAACTGATTAATGAGTTAGTGGGTTTCTGCCACTCTGCTTCTACTAACCACTTTTCTGCCATTAACTGAAATGTCTTATTTTATGACTTCAAAGATGCTCAGAACAATGCTAGAAGGGAAATGGTCTAAGAAGAGCCAATAGAGCTGAATTGTAATTTAAACAAAACAAGAACAAATACCAGTACTATTTATCCCAGCTAGAAACTTACCTTTTAAAATATGAGTATCACCACTAAACTATGCTGTTGTTTCCAGTGTTTGGGCACAACATTAAAAAGTTCTTGGTTTTAGTAAAGGTCAAATGCTTTCACAATTGGAAAACATCTGTCAGAGAAGTTTGGTCAAACCAAACAGGCACTTCTGCAGTTTCTCACTGCATCGGCCAATAAAATAAAATAAAACAAAATATATAATAAAATAGCAAGGAACAGCAGATGTTGAGGTCATATCTTTGGCTTCTCCAAATCTGCAGAAACAATCAGATGAGAAGACCCAGTTATAACATGTTTGAAATGCAATTATTTTGCATAGCTTTGTTGCATTCCCAAGGTCATAAAGTCCCCTACACCTGAAAAACACTGTGCCACAGGTTTTAACTGACAAAGGAGGGAGTTTGATGGGAAGCCAGAGATAGGGCTCGAGGCTGGAATGGTGGAAGAGAGAGGGTGAAACAGTGGAAGAGACAACTGAGGAGCAAAAAAGAGGGACAGGACTCTTCATGTAGGATAGTGTTGCATCTGCAAGGGAGTATAAACGTGACAGCTACATGATGACTGGATTGGCAAGGCCAGTGTAAGAGGTGGAAGAAACACTCATGGCTTTGCAGAGCACATGCAGTGAAGACCCAGCTGAGAGCTCAGCTTTGTTACCAAGCCACAGCATGGGCACCTTTAGTGTCAGTTCAGATTCATAGCATCAGTTATGACAAGGGTGTTGATGATGTGCTGTGCCTGCAAGGGTGGACCAGAAAGCCTGGGTATCTCTGCCACAGGCAGCCTGGCTTGCAGGGCAAGGAACTCAAAGCAAATGAGGCTGAGCAGATCTGCTAACTCAGTCTGCGGAGTGACAGCTTGGAGAAGTCTCCTAGATAGCCTGGCTTTCTAGCTGAGGAAGATGCACGGGCTCCATCACAAATAGCGCACTGACCTGTGCTGTAATTGGGTCCACGTTTACACAAGATGAGCGGGTGTTCTGGAAAAAAATCCAAACTGAGAGAAGGGAGGGGAGAGAGACAGAGTCCAGGAGTTCAACTAAAAACAGACTGGGTCCCAGGGCTGTTAACAAACAAGGGTAAATCCTGATTTATTTTTGTACACAAAGCCTGTTTAACATAGCTTGTAAGGAAGCGTAAGATTAGATGAGATTACACGTGCATGCATTGTTTCATGATCCTTTGTTCCTCACTGCCCCACAGTAACTGCTAAGCAGGAAACAAGTGCCAGAAGGTACCTACCTGCCTGCTGGCATTCATCAGAGGTTCCCAGATGCAGAATAAAGGTGCCTGTAGCAAAACGGCCTGCACGGTGATGAGTGGCTGGGACATGCAATGGCAAGCTAAACCTCTTCCCAGATAAGAAATGACAAGTCCTCTTGTGAGAAGGAAAAGCTTAGAAGGTCTGTCTGGGGCATGTATTCAGAGACCAGAAGACATCAGTGAGTCCTAGTGCCATGTCGTGATCGGCCAACAAAAGGAAGATAGGTCTAGAAGATTGCAGGAGACATGGTGTTATTCCAATCAGAGTGGAGAAAAGAGATTAATGCTGTGGTTATATAGAGACATCGTCAATTCTACTGTAATGTAGTCATCAGAATGGAAGCGTACATGAGGTTCCAGCTATTTGTTTTTGACAATGAAAATGAATTTCTCATCCCTGCTTTCTTCCTCTGGCTCACACACATGTGGGTTGCCTGCAGCTGCTTTGCATTCGTGGGAAGGTTTGACTGGTTCTCCAGAAAAGTGCCTTGCCTAGAGGCTGTCTGAATCCTGATCCTGACAGCAGATTTTGTGGTGAAAGCCCAGAACTGGACGTGAAGAGATCCCCTGCTGCCAGCAGTGTGCTGTCCTGTAAGCTCAGAGTATCTGCTTAAGGTTTCAAACAAATTCCTCAAAACTGAAATAACTTCACTCCCCTGTCTTTTAGGAGTGGCATGAGGGGAAATCAGATTGCACAGATACAGAAGATGCTGAAAAAGCGTGCAGACCCCATCTGCCTCTCAGCCACAAACCCAAAGACAGATCTACTTTTGTTTTGATGTTGTGGGAGGAAGAAACAATTAGTACGACTGCAGTTCACAGGCTGAAATTTGTCCCCTGGCTCTAGATACTTTCATTTTCCTAGGAGGAAAACTTTTCTGGGGCTGAGTTATTTGTCCTGTCTAGACAGGCTGAGGAGAGGTCTTGTAGAGCCATCTTATCCCATGAGACAACAGGGGGAAATGTAAGGTTTGGGCTTTGCGTGCAGTATTTGTCACTATAGAGAGGAGATGCCATATCTTCCCTGGACAAACTGCCTGTAGATACTGGCTTTCCTGTCTTAACTCCTCCAAACAGTCCAGTTTCTGGAAGGTAGTAAGTGCCTTCAAAGTTGTGGGATCTAGGATTAGTACATTGCTCAGGAATTTTCCACAATTCCCTGCTTCACAGGCATTTTTCATCATTTTGGATCCTTTGCATAAAGTAATTATCTCTTTGAAGGCTTAAAACCGGTATTGAAAAGATGAATAAATATATCCTGAGGTGAACAAATAATAGAACAGCCTAGAAATGTGATCACATCTCTTTGCAAGCCTGTGTTATTTCATTCACCCAAACTACCCAGAGTTGCCATTATCTTTTCCCAAGTTTTATTGTGGATAAAGATTTTTCCTGTGATGAAATATTTCCTCTAATTCAGCAACAAATATCTTGCTAGATGAGAACTATCCTGCTACATAAAGTGACCCATATTCTTGGCCTGCACCTGTCTGTCTGCAAAAAACCAAGAATTAAAAAATATCTATGACGTTGTTTATAGACAAGCCTGTCAGCACTTGCCAATTAGAAGCAAAAAACTCAGTCTGAAACATGGGACAGAGAGAAGATGAATTAAAACTACTGGGAAAGTGTTATCAGTCACATATATATTTCTGATTGCTTAGTGGTAGCACTTCTTGCAGTTGAAAGATATATATGTGATGGGCTGCATTCAGTGAAGTATTGAAATATTAGCTGAATTTTTTGCTTTTTCAGTAAAATTCTTAAGCAAGTCCTACCGAAGTCCTACAGAAGCCAGTGACTGGTACGCCCAAAGCTGATCACACTCTGCCTTGGTTTGGGGAATGGACTGCCATACTGAGGCTCAAGAATAAGAGCAGATGTCCAATGCCAGCAGCTGTCTGAATCACGGTGTTAGTGGTGGTGGCGAGAGCATAAAGCGCTTGCAGCTGTGTCGTAACAGTGCCAGAGGCATAGTTGGTGGTATGCTGTAAACAGGAAGGTACAAAAACCTTAGAAAAAACATCAGAACCAAAGGCTGACCTACTCTAACATCCTGTCTCCAGACCTGTCCAATATCATAAGCTGTTGAGGAAAGAGGAGTATTTCTCCTGAACACTTTCCTAATATCCAATGATAACGGTTCAGTAATTTCCTGGGCCTTCATAAGCAGAAGCCCCAGTAGATTTTTCTTCTCCAAAATTGTGCAATTCTTTCTTGAAACTCTGCATACTCCACATGTCATGATGCTCCCTGTGAAGGACCCCTGCTTAACTGCTCACTCAATGCAGTTAGTTATTTTTTGGGTTTTTTTCTGCACTCATCTCATTTCGTGTCCCCTGGTTCCTGGTAGAGAGGAAATGGTGAATGCTTTTTCCCTATTATTTTTTCCCATTTCAATGGTTGTCTTATTAGCAGCTAGCAACAGCAACCTCAATTTTCTTCCCGTACAGGACTACTCTATTCAGTCATTCCTTGAACAAAAGCGTTTGATCATTCTTGTTGTCCTACTCTTTGCTTTTTCCATTTCTTCCATGTCTTTGAGGGACCACACTGTAGTCGAGGTGTGGGAGAATAAAGGTTATACAGTGGCATAAGAACGTTTTCTGCTGTGCTATTTATTCTTTCCCAAATAATTCCTAGCACTTGATTTGCTGTTTTGACCCATACGCAGTGTTTGATTGTATGTAAGTTTTTATTTATTTATTTTTCTGTGAAAACCAAGATCCTATATCCATACAGAAACAGTCGCAACAGAGCAGCTCATACCATAAGTAAAGCTGGAACTATTTTTCTCCAACGTGAACCAGTTTACAGTTATCTACATTGGATTTCATCTGTGATTTTTAGATGTCTTAGCGCTATGAGGCGTTTCCGTAGGTCTTTTTAATCAGGCTTCTAAATAGCTTAATCAGTAGAGTAGACTATCTTCCATTCCCTTTTCTGGACCAGAAATCCCGGCTCATATCATTATGGGCTCCCTTGATGACCTCCTTCGTCTGTGAAAAATGGCTATTAGTTTCTGCCATCTAATTTAATCCCTTTTCTAAGTCTATGCAAGGCTTCTGTGTCTTATCCTAAGGCTGCTTAGCTTCATGAAGAACCTCTGCTGAGGGACAGTGCTGCTGTCGGATAGCAAGTCAGGAACTGTGCATCCTCCCTGATTCACTTCCCAGCGAAACAAGAAACAACAGTGCTTGAAATTCCCCTGGGTGACAGCTCAGGAACAGCCCCAATCATAAGGACCCTGTTAAGCTCCTCCTGAGCATAGCAGTTTGATGGTGGTTCTTGTTTCAGTGCAGTGATGGAATGATGCCTGTACCCTCTGTCTCTGATGAAAAATACTCCCTTCAGTCCCAGACACAGTGGAACAAGCAGCAGCTCTGCTAGGTGTAGCCAGGCACATTCCTCACCTTGCAAGGTTTCTTGCAGGGAGCTTTTCTTGGCTTATTGCAGGCTCCCAGTCCCCCTTGGTAACCTGTCAGCCAAACTCCTGAGGTATCTCCATCATCCACACTCTCTTTCCACCTTTAACCTCTTGCATTTGTAGATGTTTGCTAACTTGACACACAGTGTAGCTCCTGTTCCAGGCGTTTGGTATACTGACAGGGCAGTTGTTCCCTCTCTCTGGGCTGTGTGAGCGCTCAAAGAATCTTTCCCTCACCAGGCAGTTGCTTGTGGCAAATTCAGCATATTTGAACAAGTGTTAACTAGAACAGCCATGTTATCTCTCTGTCAGCTCACCGGAGTGTGGTTAGGGCAGAAAAAGAAAGGGCACACTTCATTGTAGAGAATCCACGTGCTTTACTTTCAGCAAAAATGGTTTAAAATCAAGGTTAAAAAGGGGTATCATGTAGGTTTTGAGAATATTTATGTGTCATAGAATCATTTAAACTACTTGAGTGAGAAACTTTTAGCCATAGCAGGGCATACAATGGTTGGCCGTTAAAGTTACGCTCTCAGCTACTCTTTTGCTTTCTTTCTTCTTTGTGTAAATTCAGAAACTACCATTGCTAGAGATGACTTGTACCATCTGAAAAACAGAAGTAGCTGTTTTACACATTTTTAGCCTGGCCGTTCTGGGAATAATGTTTGAATTAAAACGAGGGCAAAGGCACATGAGAGTCAGGAGTTAGGCCAGTCACTTCTTTGATGCCTGTTCCAGTCCTGAAATAAAATTGCCACAATCCAGATAAGACAATGGTCAGAAAGTGAAGTAGGGGGAACCTAAGCTGAAATGAATTAGATTTACATTTGGACATCACGGTCAGTCTAACACTATCTGGACACAGGTAGTACCTGATCAAACAATAAACACTTCTGAAATCTCTTTGGTATTGGCAGATGTGTTTCCATGGTTGTATTTCCACTCTTTTTTCTTGTCTACATATTTATGAAGTTGTTGCAAAATGTTTGAAATCTTTACCACTTTCAGGAGCAAGCACAGTGGTGGGTAAAGTGACCCCTATGATTCTAGCTGCTCCCACAGCAGAAAATTAGAGTAGGAAAATTATTTTCTTTGTGTGGAAGCATCATTCACTTGAAAAAGTAAGAGAAAATATAACACTGCTTTCTTCCAGAAGAGCTTCCCTTTGCAGGACTGACGGGGAGACCCTCCACTCGTTAGATCATGGTCCTCTCTTTTAGTGTTTCAATTTGCCAGTAACTGTCTGAAAACAGAGTGAGACAGAGAAAAGGAAATAGCTCTGTGCTGTCTGTTTGGGTTGCTGGTTACAAAGGTCTCCCTTTTGCATTTTGGCTGGTTTTTCAGGAAATCTACTCCCTCTGCAAGTAAAGAGTATCTTGGTACCAGAACATCCTTAAAAAGAGATTCTGCTGTTACTTTCCTCTGACATATGTCTGCAAAAAGGTTTGCATTTTGTTACTTTTTTAATCAATGTGACAGTTCCCAGTAGGTCCCAGGTCAAAACCAGCATTGCCCCCCCACCCCACCCCATTCAACTGTAATGAAGCAATTTTTCAGACGAAGAGATGATGACAAGACACCTGCGAAAATACAAGATCTTAAATACCGTGATGTCATTGTGAATCTGCAGGAGTTTTAAATAAAATTTTTCAAACTACAGTGACTTTATTTCAGCCCTGTGTGGTCTACAGGGGAATGCTGAGAGTGCAGGTGTTGAGACAGTAAGAAGCTCAGCACGTGCACTAGAGAAAGCCAAAACCATCACCAGTAGGGCTGAGTTTCATGTAATTGCTGCACCACTGCACAGTCTCTGAAGTCCAGGTTCCCATCAAGTTCAGTAGGGTTTGGAGGTGGTCCCAAATGCACAACCTAGAACAATATCTCTTACATATGCTACATTTTCCCTCCAGTTTAGAGGTTTTGTCAACCTGCAAGTGGCTTCATGCAGTTCCTAGGCCAAGACAATCATGACTCCAGAGCTGCACCTCTTTTCTTTTGGCTTTTGAACAATGGACTCCAAAACCCAAATCCGAGCTTCACTTAGTCTACAAGGCTTTTCCTGCCCTGTGGGAATCACCTGGAGACCTGGGAACTGCATGTGGGCTTTCTGCTCCTTCACTGCCTCTCAAACCCATGCTCCAAGTGTTGCAGCAGAAAGAGGAGGCGTTAGGGTCCAGGATTTCAAAGGGTGAGGGCTGTGCTTGTGCACACGATGTTGGAATGCATACTCGTTGCATGCCTAATCGCCCTCACGTGCAGGAGAAAAGGGATGGATTTGCATTTGTAAGATAGCCTTGGCGTGCCCCAGAGCTCATTTTGCTGAAGCTGCCATCTCCCACTTTGTGTGCGCCTGTGGATTCATTCGTCCATTTTGCTGACAGCATGGGGGAGTGCGTGGCCCCAGGAGGGATAAATTAGACTTTAATCTTTGATGGCCTGCCCCCATGCCTTTTTTAGCCATCTGGGCACTTCCTAGCCTGGCATTGTCGCTGTGCTGTGGCTTCTGCCAAGGCTTGGGTGCTTTCAGCTATGCCTGATACTCTGGTGAGGCTTCATTTCTCTGTGCCCACATGCAGCCTGGAAGGTGCCTCAGTCTTCCCTGCCTCCCACTTCAAGGACCTGAGCCCAAAGGGGCATCTCAGGAAAAAATCTGCCCTGATGGCAAGCAGAGAGGGCTTTATTTTCTGCAGATATTGTCTGAATAAATGACATCATACCTCAGGGCATTTTTCAACATGAGATTCATGCAGAATCAAAGCTACTCTTTTCGAGCTACTGTCTGCTGAATAAATGAGCTACCAAAGAAATAATTAATGTAAGAGGAGGGAAGGAGAAGACAGTATGCTTAAACCATTGGCACTGCGTTTGCTTGGGACAATTCAACTGACTTTGTGCCCTTTGTAGCTTTATACTGTAAATCCTTCTACTTCATTTACTGCAGAGACATTCACTTGCTGGTTCATAGGTCCCCTGCTCTTTTCTCAGCAAAGACAGGTTGCATATCAGCCCCAGAGTTTCTCTTTCATTCTGCTGCCAAGGAGCTCTGAAAAGGAGATTAGCAAACCCTATGAACCTGTCATCGGTTACATTAGTCCACAGGGAAGGAAGCTGCAATGAGTGATATCTGAGGGTGGAAGTTATTTATCTCCATGGCAGCATGAGGTTTACAAATATACCGACTGTAGCACAATCACCCTTTTTCTTTTTCTGGCTGAAGCAAGTGTACTGTACTTTAAGGACAACTGATAGACTGTCAGACTTGTGGTCTGTAAAGGGTTAAAAAGGCCAGAGGCAGTGTGAGAAAGCTTTTTATTTCACAACATTTCTAACAAGCTGAACAAAATCCAGGCCTTGTTTAATGAGCACATATTTTATACAAATAAGCTCAAACGAGCTTACCCATCTCTAATTAAACTAGAAAGGAAGCATTTGTCCTAATTGGGCTGCATAACTGAAGAATTAATTGTGTGGCTGCTTAGAATTGCAATCTTACGGCCCAATTCACAGGAAATACCTTCATGGTAGGACATACTATATGCAAGTTTGGTCAAGTCTTTTTACCAACACATAAGCCTATGTGTGACTTTGATGGTTTGGTTTTGTTTTTTCTAAGAAAGACTGCTCAGGCAGACATACATGGGCCTTAATGGAGTTTAAGTACAGTATTTCAATATTCCAATTAGGCCACAAGAGAATAGTTTTCCATCTCTGTAATTAGGTACTCAGTTAATTCCTACGGTGAAAGTGCCATGCTAACTTATTTACAAATATCAAAAGGGTGACTATTCCATTGACTTGACCAGATCTGCAGAAACAAAAGCATGGCATGGGAATTCATAATTCCTTCCAGTAAGGCCTGGCACTGTACATGGCATTGCAAGAAACTCGGGAGCTGCTGGAGTAACATCTGCCGTGTTCAGAGGGTGCACATTAAAACAATAAAACATTGCTAAACACCTTCTTGCTGTGAATCTTCCAAGTCTTTCCTGCTCCCTTTACCAACTGGAGCAAGTTTCGACGACTGACCATGCCGTACAGCCAGCTCTGCTGTGAGAGAGGAATGACACACACCCCACCCCAAGCATTGCTGGTGGGACTGTCAGCACAGCTCATGCTCCAAGATCTCTGATGATGATACATGAGACAGAGCACTGCACAGCTGTCAGACACAAGCCGGTGCATGCAGCAGGTTGGCAGTCATAGGAATCTCATATTGGCTAGTAAACTAAATACCTTCTTCCATACGACATCTGCCTGAAACCTTCTTCTCTCTGGCAAAGCTCCTGTAACTTCAGTTTAGTCCTTCTACAGCAGCGTTTTCGAAGTAAAGCGATTTAGGTGCACAGCTGTCTTTTGAACTTTGCTGTGAACAAGATGCTGAATTCCTTCAAAAGGCCATGAAATTCCTGGGCGTTCTATTGAGAAACAGCAGTTGTGAAAACATCACCCTTAATGTTTCGTGTGCTCTAGCACTAGCAACAATATAGGGCTAATGTCGATTTTGTCTTGGCAGGGACTGAGCCAAATGTAGGTCAAGACTTGAAGATTTGGCTACATATGAATGTGAACAATAGAGAATAAACGATGAAGCATAGAGTGCATAAGTTTTCTTCTGATTGTTCTGCTTGCAAGGAGAGTGCTGATGTTTTGTAGCATAGGCAGTAAATATGTGTTATATTAACTGCTCAACTTTTGATTCCATTTGATCTTTCAACATGTAGGAAGTTTATTTCTTCTTCCTGTGTCAGGTTTTCATTTAAAAGCTCCAAAAGTGCCTATCTCTCTTTTCCTTATTTAGAACTTTTCATTGCTGTAGTCATGCCTGTTTTCATTTATTTTTGAAGATGTACACATGAAGTGGACAGAAAAACAGAAATATTCCTAAATCAGACCTAGTAAATAGAAATGCAGATCTGAATATGATACAAGACAAAATTAAAGGCCTTAAAAAAAAAAAAAACAAAACCGTCTGTATCATACAGTCACCGCTGCAAATCTTGCTGGACCAAATTTAGCCTGGAAATGCACAGAACCTGGTAGAGTTTTTCTTTCTGTCTCCACAGAAAACCCTCCATCAAACATTGTACCACATATGCCAAAGGTATATGTGCACTTTTCTGTATGTCTTCAATCAAAGTGAAGAGAACTACAGGCACCTGAATAAAAGCTACAAACGTACTTCTCATGGACAAAGTTCTGCTCTTAGCACTGTAGGGTGCTCCTTCTAAACCACTGGCACCAAGACTTTCTGCACTTCTGGGTCCATGCTGAGAAGGGGGCTGGATCCACAGCAGTCATCCACGTTGTGTTTGCGTTTCCATAGCTGGGACCTAACTTCTAACACATGCCACTGAGAGTGTATGCCACGATACTGGGATATCGCCAGAAGCAGCAGTTTGTCCACTCCTCGTTTAAAGTGCATCAACAGTCATTCTTCAAGTTAACTAAATCTTGGAGCTCAACCACATCAGCTAAGGTTCTGTGGTCTTTAATGAGTCACTGTCAGTCTAATACTTCAGTTTGGCATTTTAGAGAGGGGAAGAAAACAGGCTTTGACCCTTCTTGCTTCTCTATGATTCAGTTGTAATGTTTCATGCCCAGGATTTTAAATAGGTGCACGAAGTGAATGAAGGCACCTCCAGGGCAGGTAAAGCAGTACAAAACATCAAACCTACTTTCTAGGATTTTTTTTTTTAAAATGAAGTTCTGAAGCAGCTGAGTTAAAAAAACATTTACTCATAGGGTATGTGGACAGTGCTGTCAAGGGCTGTGAAGGATTGTAGCATTGTTTTTAATCTGTACAACTGCCAGTGGTATGTGCCCACAATAATGGAAAAAGAAGTCCCCATGTAAAGTATCAGCTGAAACATGAGCTTTTCTATCCTGTATAAAAAAAATCTCTATTGTTGCAGGCCAGTCAGTAACTTAAATGAAGAGTGCACGTCTCTGTTTGGTCTTCTGTGGGAAATAGGTTGCATTGCCAGAACATGGAGACATAATTTGGCGCAGTTGGCCAGTCTGCTGCAGGGAGAGGAGACCAGAGCAGTCTGGAGACTAGACCGACTCTCAGAGATAGGGAAGACAATTGCTCTCTTGAGAAAAGTCTGGTCTTTGCCTGGCAGCATGTTTGTACTATCTGAGTCCTGTCAGTAGAGGAAATAATTCTTCAAGGGAACAGTTGAGTTTAAGGGAATATATGTTAAAGACTTTTGGTTTTATCCAAGGGAGATGCTCACTGCAATACTAGGTACTAGGCAAAGGGGTGATTCTTAGCCACTACTTTTCGTGAATACAGCATCCTCAAGCTCTGTCAGTGGTTTTAATTTAGTATCTTCAAATTATTGTGTAGCATTACTCATTGCTTTCCCAATGCAGTCTGTGTATCTTGGCCTGCAGTCCATTTATCTCACCACAGGAATGAAGAGTTAAAAATCTGCCATCATTCACAATGGTGTAAATGCTGAGAAAGTATCTGAGGCCAGTGGAGTCATACTAGATTTATACAGATGCATGCAACAGCAGAATTATTAAGTGTCTGTTTAATACTATTCAAAATTCTGTCATTTTATGATTCAGGCTCCAGTCCTCAATTTTTTGCATTAGACAAGTTAAAACAATATTTTACACATTCTTAAAGAGCAGGGTGTTATTTATTACAATCCAATTACAAAAGCATCACAAGAGAAAGGAACCAATTAATTAGACAGGGAGGGTATGAAGAGCCACTGATAAGATACACAGAGCCAAAAAGAAAAAGGAAAAAAAAACCTCCCAGGGTCAAATACAGGAACATCTTGCCTCTTCATGAAACTCATCTTTCTTTTTCAGTTGACAAATGATCATAAATTCAGCTTAGCTGAAGAAGCACCTGCCTCTCTCCCCAGATTGGGACAAAGGCTGTGTGTGCTGACTCTGCCTGAAGGTAGAGCAGGCTCAGACTGTTTCTGGAGAGGTATACTGACACTGATTTATGTCTGGTATGACAGATACGCCAGGGAAGACAGACTTTTTGTTAAAAAGAGGCTCCTGTGGAACAGCATGTTCTGTATAACACTCTCCTGCGAGAGAGCTTGGGGATACAGTCTGTGCAGTCGAAAATACAGCTGCAGGCAACATATGTAATCAGTGAAGACATGTTGAGCATGGGCCGGTCTCAGGAAATCTGTCAGTGATACTTTTCTCTGCATATAGATGAAGCCTGCTAGTGACAACTTGTGCCTTGAACAAATTTCCTGTTCAGAAGGTGTTCAGAAATCATAGATTGTTCCTGAAACAGCACCTTCCTTTTCAAGGAGGACTGCTTAAAATTATGGTAGTGGAGACACAACACCCAAAAAAATTTCTTCACATGGTTTCTCTTTTCTGTCACAATGAGAATGTGAGTTCACCATGGAACACTTTCTGGAGCCAAGAAAGTCTTTCAGCCGTGCTGAAAGCATTATGACTGTTCATTTCACACATCAGTGGAGGGATGCTCGTGTCTCTCTAGAAAATCAGATCCTCTCTGGTGCTGCAGCTAGCACCATAAACTTGAGATGAGCAATCACCTTGTGTTCATCACTTTGTCCAGGCACACCTTGAAAATGTGATTGAACAAAGGACTCTGAGGTTGCTCAGAAGGCCATCAGCCTCTCCTCTAACACACACGGTAAACACTGTTTCTCGTCCTTTCCATCTTCCTGTTTTTCTCTTACTCGTGTGAACCTGTACAGTATTTCCAAAAATCAAAACATTCTGCAGCTCTAGTAGAGACAAAGTCTCCAATTGTTCAGTTTAATGACAAGAGCCCACTGCTCAGCTGGCTGTTGCCAACTTGCCTTCTTTGCTATGATCTTTCAAGAAAGATCTTGCTACAAGATGCCAACAGGACAGTTTCTTTCCTGTGGAATCAAATTTGAAAGTCTTTGTTTTGCTGGTGTCCCAGTCACAGAAAACCTTCATAACAAAGCTTCTGCTTGATTAGTATTACAGATTGCACCATTGGAAAAAGGTAGAATACGAACTGGAAAAGACCAGGATGCAAAGGAAGTGTGGTACAGTCAGATGACTCAACATTAAGAAAGAAAACACCAGCAGAGCTAGGTTTAAAATTAATTTCAATTTTTAAGTGCTATCTTTCATTAGCCTAGCACTCAAGGCTGCCTACCTATAGATGCTTTAAAATACATTTTCTGAAGTAGCAGGAAGTTGTTCTTTTAGCCTGATTTCCTGTGAATGTGATATTCTGACAACCTCATTCTCTGAGTGAGCATGCATAAATACATGTCAAGAAAATATGTGAATGTGCAGAGGAGGTAAATTTTATTAATGCCTCAAGGTGAGGAACCTTTCAGAGCTGCTTCTTGGAATCTCACCTTCAGGGCGTGAAGTCAGAAGAAATCCCCCCATGGAAATTATTTTCTTTTACTAAAATCAAATTTATAAGAAAGGGCTAATTTTATTTTGATTAAGCTGCGTGATGCAACTGCTTGAACCAAAGGCACACAAGGACGAAGTACATCCTTCACTCAGTCAGGGTTGCCTTCTAATTTGTATTTCTATCATGTGGTACATAAAAACAGAAAAAAATCAACATCTGAGTCCTCTCCTTTGGGTCTTATTTGTATTCTCTCACACCCCAGCTATGTCTTTTGAATGGATAGGTGGGATAACAGTAAAAGATCCTGCAGCAGACTCTGCTTTATAAGACACAAAAAATACTCTGTTCATGGCCAAATTCTGAATTCCATGGTGTTTCTACCCTTAAAATCAGTTATTTGTTCTTGGTTGATGTAAGATAATGTGAACTACTTTGGAAACTCCAGCAGCAAACTCACCAACTTCTGTTCTGTTGCTCTAGGAAAACTATAAAAATGATATAAAATATAAACACTGAGTCAAGAGAGAAGACAAAAAGTGACATGTGGATACAAGAAACCAAAAGATAAGGAAAAGTTTAGGAGCTGTAACACTCCCTACCACTTCCACACTTTCTAAAGAGATTATAAGATTTGAGTTTCTATTTTTGAGTTGTCTTTGACAGTAGAAACTCTAGACTACTTGAACTCTCATCCTAGAAAGAAAGATCATAAAATTAAATGGAGTTTCAGGTCAGTTTTCCTGTCCCAGGAGCATACCAAGGGGAACAGACTTCTTCAGTATGCACCATAATTTGTCAAAGTGGTATTGTCCCAAGATCCTTTGCAGAAGAGCTGCAAATCATAGAATCACCTGCAGTGAATGAAAAACAAATAAAAGGCAAATGTCTCCTACACCGACACCGGCACTTCTCCTTACCAGTAATGACATCGTTAGAAATAGTTACAGATCAATGAAGTTTTACTTGATTAGCAGAGTAAGAACCTCAGTTAAGGAATCAGTTACCATACCTGTATTGCCTGGTATCATTAAAAGAACCATTTCCCCCAAGTGTCTCTGTGCTTATCTTGCTCTAAAACTTAGTGCTGTGCATTAGGTCCACTTAAATAGATATTCTTCTATTTATATTCAAATCAAGGACAAAATTCTGTAATCAGTTGCAGAAGGAAAAAGGTGCCTTCAGATTGTGATGGTGGATTTTTTAGACTTTAACTAAAAGAGGAGTGAATTTGACACTTTTCTGCCTGCAGTTTAAAAGACGTTTTTTGTGTATCCATCGTTACTTTAAGAATCAAGCATAACAATAAAAGCAGAACTGAGATAACGATCTTGCTTCATCTCATTTTCAGCAAGATACTGCAATTGCACCTTTTCTTTCCTACATTGTCTTCTTTACTCCCCAATCATCCTGGAGCGATCTTTCCCTTCTCCTGTTCCTCCTTATGCTCCTCTTTGTGTTCGTTTCATCATCAATGACCTCTCCTACTTATTTTCTTTTTGAAAACAAAAGAAAACCACAAACACCCCAAAAAAAAACCAAAATACAAAATGAAAACTACCCTTTTCTCTTCCGTGGTGTGCTTTTGGCCTTTCTCTTTTGGTCGTTATTTGTTTTGTTATCTACCAAAATTTACTAACTTACCCTTTGTAAAAGACTGCCAAATGAGTATGCCTTTGGCTCCTGCCTCCTCGGCATGGAAGGAGAATTAGAGTGGATGAGACACCAGCTGTGGGTGGTGTAGATTCCTTTGCTCTCTTGAGAAACAAATGCCAGGCAGTGAAGGACCTCGAGCAGGTAAAGTAACATTGCACTCTGCCACCACTTTGGAAAAAGTCCTACACTGCCAGGGTTTCTGGGAAAGTTACTCAAGCAGGACTCCTACCTTTGGTTGGCTGTTTGCCCCTTGTGAAACTCATGGCAAGAAGTAGGGACACCAACACCAGGAATATCAGATCATCTCCTCACTTTTCTCCTGAGGCCTTTCCATGCTTTTGCCAGAACCTGACTCATTAATGATCCGCTTGATAGGGAGCCCTAAAGCCAGAATCCCATGGAAATGCTACCTATCTGATTGGCTGTCCTTCTCACTTGTATAAGCTGATTTTTAACAGTAATGCTTTCCATTCCAAGGCAGTCACTGCTTACCCTGAAAAACGTGACAATACAAGCCAGATATGGGTCACCTTATTTTACCCAATATAAAATCAATGGAACTACTGGATTGCTGAAGGTTTCTTGTTGAGACTGAAGGTCATACTTCTTTCAGCCTAAACCCTCATGAGAGCCGTCGTTACAGCAAGGTACTCA
>NW_010398105.1:0-12161 GCF_000710305.1 Buceros rhinoceros silvestris | reverse complement strand
GAATGCCACAAATGTCCACCCAGCCCACTCCTCCATCTCTGCCAGTAGCCAGTCACCATTGCTCAAGAAAGACAGTAAGGACAAGGCAAGAACCTGCATTTCAGGAGTGCTGCAGTTCAGTTCCTAATGCAGTGCCCTCGTGCTTAAAGATACAAAATCAGGACCCAGCAAGGATAACGTACTCTCTAACTACTACGTGACTGCCAGCCACATCCTAGTACTTCCACACAATGGAGTTGATTCACTGGGACTTCAGCTGCAAGAGTTAAGATTATTCTGTGCAACTGCTGCATCAGGTTAGCTGTGTGTCTCTATGGAGACACAAACCTTGAGTAAAAATGGAAGAGTAGTGCTCATATTTCAGCAGCTTCCAATTTAGATGTTGACAGTGTAATTGTTCTTTGAAAGATCGAAAGTACATCCTTAAATTCAGCAACGTCAAACAAAGCAAAGTCCTTTGATGCTTAGGGAATAAATGGGGCCAAATGTAGTTTTCAGCCAGATTTTAACTTTACTCCTTCTCAGTGGATTTATACAGTTCTGACTGAAAACAAAACTGTCTTTCAAATGCTGATCTGTAATAAAAATCTAGTCCGTGTGCACCTATGTTAATAATGCATATGCTGGTTGATATCTTTTCTCCACTGTATCAGGTAAAAATATTTTACCTATTGAATCTTATACATGTCAAACATCCATGTGATTATGTTTGAAAGCCCTGGGTAATACTGGTAAATCAAAAGTTCAAGTGCAACTTTACAGGAAAATACCAATGTTAGCAGCCTTCATCTTTGCTCAGAAGTCCTGTTAACATCACTACTATCACCATTCACAAAATGATTCAAGATGATGGCACAAGAAATACCCCAGGTGATGACAGAAAATAGAAAGTTGGAAGGAACACTCTACAGACTGTTTCTGGGTTTCTTTTCCTGTCTGCTCTCTGAAATGCTTTGGAGTCCATCTGGAATAATTAAGACGGATAGAGGACATCTTGTATCCTAAAAGGGTTTTCACATTGTTGTTTCTTCTTGAGTGACTGCTACCTACGTCACAGGTCTGATGGAGTCCTGTCAGTATAAGGTTACTTAAGCTGAATCAGTATTTATATTGCTGGCAATCATCTGCTTCAATACATTTTCAACAACCAAAGGAGCTTGGAAAGACAACGGAATAGAATGAACCTCTGGTAGTTCATCCAGCTGACGTTTCATTGTACATTCTGTCAGAGACAAAAAGGGATGAATGGGAGGAATTGCTAATGCTGCACACTGTCAGGCAACCAATATGTGAGTCAATTAACTAGTTGTGCCTCGGGTAATTTCTCTAGAAGGTTTAGTTGCCAAAGTTTATAGTGATCGCAGAATGGTAGGAACAAAACCAAGCAGAATTATTATGTTGTAATTCATAGAAAGCACAGACCTGAACTGCCACACATATATATGCAAATGCATTTGAAACTGGTTTCCATTTTGAAAAACATTTTTGTTTCACATATGCATTTCGAACAATAGCAATGTTAATTTCTCTCTCTCTTTTCTTTTCTTTTCTTTTTTTTTTTTTCCCTGACATTGAGGCTTTCTGGGCTGACGATTAGCAGCCAGGATGAGAAGACACCCTGAGTTCATGCTGAATTGTAGTGGGGCTGGATGGTTGCTGTGGGTTTTCTCCAGTGGGGATGACTCTGTGCCATTAGCTGATGTATGTGCCATTA
This sequence comes from Buceros rhinoceros silvestris, assembly GCF_000710305.1. NCBI lineage: Eukaryota > Metazoa > Chordata > Aves > Bucerotiformes > Bucerotidae > Buceros > Buceros rhinoceros. The sequence continues at coordinate 10,447 of NW_010398105.1, read as the reverse complement.
ACTGAGACATATGCAGAATGTTGAGGCAGATGTAAACATCTTTAGAGGGCTTTTATAATTTAGGTGCATCTTAGCAACATCAAGGACAGTAGAGAAGGTGCTGCCTGGCTGGATTTGCCCTCACTCTGTCTGACATCCATCATAAAACTAAGGACCAACACATTTTCAATCCTAGGCAGAAATGTTTGCCTAGGAAAGGTGTAATGGAACACCCATGACAGTACCATAAATAATAAAGAAATGTCACTATGCTCATTCACCATAATGACAGTGTATTAACCATGATAAAATGTCTCCCCTTAGCCCGTGATAAACCCTTCATTAAGAGATGTATGTGTCTTCAAGGAAAAAGGTTAAGGGATTTTCTTCTTCATGCATAGCTTTCCTCATTTCCAGCATCTCTTCATAGCTGTAGCAAATAAAGAAGGTAATGGAATTTCGTCAACAGCTTGAAGTCATAGGTTTGTAGGTCAAAGCCAGAAAGGCCAAATATAGGCTCACCTAGTCTGATCTTCTATGAACTCAAGCCAGAGGAAGGCAGCCAGGACCTATAGTCTGTGGTTCCCTTCTGGCCCTCTCTCTGCTCCCTCCTAGAACAGCCAATACAGAGACTTCACAGTGCTGTGAGCATATCACTGTGAAAACCATGGATTACTCCGCAAATGGCAAACAATACCTGCCTCCTCTGGCCTAGATGTGTACCCAAAGAAGTATTTTAGGAGAGCTGCTACGGATCAAATTATACTGAAGATCAAATATATGTATATATAGATATTTAATAAGGAAAAATCCCTTCCCACAGCACAGGGGAATGGGACTGCAGTAATCGTCCTATGGACAATGGGGTTAACAAAATCCACCTTGTTGCACAGCAGTTTACATCCCAGTGACATTGTCAGAGAAGGAGATCTGCCTTCAAGGTATATGGAACCTCTGTACCTTGGGGGCCAAGGTACAGACATGCCATCCCAATTCCCAGACTAATAAGAGTTAAATCAGAAGAGTAAATTCAGTCTTGAATTAGAACAGTAAATATAGTCAGAATAAAATGGGACTTTAACAAGCATTTACTGGCTGAAGATCCTGACTCTGCAATAAAGGCAGTAACACCAATATGTTAATTAGTCAACCAGTGTTTTTGCAGGTCAGCTTCTCTCACAAACTGCATATCTTCAACCCATATCCCTCATTTGATTAACTCTGGCCGTCCCTGTCTGCAGTTGTACACTTCTATCAGTATATAACCTCCTGTCTTTCCCTCCTGGTTTGTTTCCATGCAAGTGAAAAAGCATCATTCTTCATTTTTGACCATGGCTGTTCCTCTCTGAATTGCTGCTGTCCCCAGATTTTCTGCTGTTTGTAACTACAGCTTTGATTTAGCAACACTGATAAGACACAGGTTTTTATCCTTTGATAGATCTTACACTGCTTAGGTGTAATTTTTAGGATCTGGATATATCTCCAGCCAGCCCCTCAGGTTGCAATTAATTTGAGCCTGGGAAGGACTGGGAAGAACTCTGTGGATGTTTCAGGCTCACCAGCCTCTGTGGCAAGGAGGACCTGAGGGATTTATCAGCGAATCTAGAGTACTTCAGGGTTCCTTGGTTAATAAAATCTAAAATAAAATATCAGTTATCGTTATTATAATTATACAGTTATGCAAGTTAATTCAAACTGATTAGAAACAGCCGTGTGAAGAAACCACATGTTTTACCTCTTTTTAAATGGTTACAGTGCAACCGCTTCTCGAAGTTCCTATCTGGGGAGGAAAAAAAAGTTAAAACCAAAGAAAAACACTGATTTAGACTTTCAACTTGCTCCCCTAGGAGATGTGGGGAAGCAGTGAAGAGAGAGAAAAGGGTCTTGATTCTCACCTTTTCCCCATTTACTAAACTTTAATATTTTTAGGTACAAGGGGGACTAAATAAAAAACAGACTAAGTAAAAACCAGTGTTTTTCTACATTAGATCAGCTGAAAACCGTCCTCCTTTACTAGGAAGTGTCTGTATTTGCCAACAATTCTTTGTGTCTGACTCATTTCCTTATTACCTCTCTCCTCTCCTCTGTTTTCCCTTAAGGGATTGACTTTCCCCCACCTCAAATAAAAATAATTTCTTTGGCGTAGGAAGGTCAAGGACAGATTTTCTAACGTCTGCCTGCCTGAGTACCTATCTCTCTCTCCCTCTCTCTCACTCTGTCTACTTTTCTAGGGCATCTATTCTTGTAGGCTCCTGGAGCACATATAACAGACTTTGCTCCATATTAACGCACATCTTTATTTGAAGATGAACCCAGGTGCGCACCTAAGATTTCCACAGAGTTAGTGATGTGGCCAAGAAGCCTACCTGCCCTCTGTTAACCCGACTCAGTAGCCATACAGTAACACAAAGCAACAGACATAACATCAGAAAGGATTTATTTTAAGACCTCTTTCAGCTCTCAAGTTGACTATCAAAGAAGTTTTCCTCTTCAGTAGTTTGAAAGGGCAAAAGCACCTTCAAGGGGCTATTCTCTCCCAGCTCCAACAATACAACAAGACCAAGAGAAAGGTAGCATGTCCCTTGCTCTCCGTTTTTACATTGCCCAACTAGAATCTTGGAGGATGCTTTTTGTGCCTTAAGTGGTTCTGAAAGAGTTTAACATTGCGAATTTTCTGCCTTTGTGGTTTTTTTGCACAGGAGACAACTAAACTGTATATGAAATACAGAAGGTAGAGCGCAGCAGAAAACCAGCTGCAACATATGTAGGGTAGACAAGAATGCTATTGGCCTTGCATATTTGTGATTTAACCAGCAAGGGAGGAAAGGGTGGAACACAAAGCGGCACCCTTACTGCTAGCTTAAGAGATAGATGCCAAGACAATCAGTCAATCCAGAACAGGGAAAAGCCAAGAGCAGTGCTTTCCCAGGAAGCCAGAAGAATTTTGCTTCTTCAAATCCCATTATGGAGTAGTGGCTTTTTCTTTCCACTCTGAGAGACCATTCTCTCTTTCCATGTTTTTTCTCATTTGTATTTTCATTTACAAAAAAATCTACAGATGCGTTACTCTTTCTGCAACTTTCGGCCTGTTTTATATGGCACTGTATGTCATCTAGAGATGTTTGGTGGATAAATCTGTTGATCAGGTTAGGATTAAAAGCACCCAGTTGTAGAGCAGAAGAGTGACCAGGGAAGACCTCTGGATTTTCTATATCCTGTTGCAGACTACTGGATTAAGAGCACATTTCATTTTTCAAAATCAGAGCTAAAAAAAAAAAAAAAAAAGAAAGAGATCGAAAGTGTGTAGTGATCTGGGATATTCATCCTGAGACATTGTAATGGAGCCTGGTCTTTAGGAAACACAAATGTTCTTCTTGAGTGTCAGATTGCCTTTCAGCATCTCTGATACTGGGAATCAAAAATGTAGACATTAGCCCTCATTAAGCACTTTTCAAAATTGAACTTGTGGTGTCCAGGGTAACAGTCTAAAAAGATGCATTTTTCCAAACTGGCCATGAGAGTGTTATTGGCCAGGACAATGAATGAACAAGCTGAAATGCTAAGTCAACTTTACAGCATTTGTAGAGGGAGATACTGAAATTATAGACTCTAAGTCTTCTCTCAGCAAAGTTGATTCTAAGAGTAATGCTTATTCAGTTGAGGAGAGTAAACATGACTATTACCGAAACACACCTCCTGCCAGTAACAGGCTATTTAGGGTTTTATTTATTACTCCTAGAGGGTTATTCAACACCATCAAATTTGGACATCTCACTTAGGTATGATTCAGAGGATCAACATTATGTTTCTTACAGAATCAACAGAGAGAGATGCAGGCACTTCCCAGGCACAGGGTAATTCTGTGTAATTAGGTCAGATGTCTAATGCAACACAAAGTATATGGTTTACATGCTTCCTGCAAGAGCCTTGATGGCCTTGCTGATTCTATGACAGAGACATGAAACTCCCTCTCTACCCTGGGTGAGATTTCCTTGGGTGACAGAGGTCCCATGATTTCTATTTCTCCTTTCCCTGCCACCATAGTCTTGTCAGCCCATCAGGTCCCATTCTTTCATTTTTGCCGCTTACAGCTGTGGCCGCTCTGCACTTTGCTCTTTCCTATGACAATCACTTTAGATGAGTGTCAGTCTTGTGGAGAGGATGGCAGTGGCAGGGGATGGCACAGGAATGGACAGGCACCTGCATTAAGGATGCAGTCAGACATTCGTAGGTGTCATGACTGTTGCAGATGCAAACTGAAGCTGCTCCTGATACATCCTTCAGCCTCTCTGACCAGCAGCCTGGGCTTTCCCTTGTACCCTGCTTTGCTGTAGCTGTCGGCTCCTGAGATGGTTCTTAAGGGCTGATAAGCTGCAGGGGAAGGTAGAGGAGTAACCTACACAGTTATGGCCTGCAGTGTCCAATGTGCGAGCTGGGTCAAATTTCTCTATATGGCTTTAAACCGTGCTGCAGGAACAACCTCTCCATGCACTTTGAGCATTTTGATAGCTATGGTAGCAGGACCTACTCAGGAAACGTTTCTTGCTCCATGGAGAATTTAGACAAAAGTGGAAAAGAGAAGTTTTGATGTCAAAAAATGTAACATCTCCAGAGACCAACATTGACTATTATTCTTTATACAGACTGAAGAAACAAGGTGAAGGAACAGACGATGAAAAACTGTAACTAAAATTACATATGTTTTGGGCAGCCCAGAATGCTATAGGCCTTATGCTCAGAGCTGAAGTTGAGAGTATCTGAAAGTGCACAAAAGCTGTTGTAAAAAAATTATTTATAAAAGCAAAACCTGCTTTACTAAAGGAGGAACTCCAGCCCTCACAGGGCCTGGGAAAGTTAACCCTACATTTTGTAGACTGCTATACCTTTAAAACTGTGAATGTAATTTCAGCAAAAGATACTGCCCTAGGCATAACCAATTTTAAATGCTGTATCTGTGTTCACTGTGTTTTAAAATAACAGTCCGGGTAAATTAGTCCCATTTGGACAACATCTGCTCTTTCACAGTTCCCTAGACTTTGCTCTATCAGAAGTGAATGTGAATGGAAGATTTTGAAGTTGCCTTAGTATCCAGGAAAACCATTTTACTCTGCTTTAAATAAGATATAGGATAATAATGCTTTGCAAGTGTAATTTTAGGTTGTAAAGGTTTAGAGAGTTTTCATATGACTATTACACCATGTGGTCTGGATATAAAACTGGCTTTGGTTACCTATAGTATTAAACTGGAAAACAAAGCTCCACATGACTCAATGACGCTTGAAAATTATTTAATCACAGCCCACAATAAAATTTTACAATTAAAGAAACATAGTATATTTTCTTAAGTTGAGCTTGCTTTTGATAAAGCAGCAGTAAAAGAGAAGCTTTGGAAAGAGTTTATGAGCATGGTGAGCCAAATGGCCCCACTTAGGGCAGAGCAGAGGCTGCTGTGTGTGGCAGCAGTGTCTTAGGTGCTCTGGGAGGTGATGGGGTCCCACGGCTCTTGAGGAGCACTCACACCCTCCCAGTCTATCGCTCTGGGACCACTGGAGGGTGGTGGTGATGGTGAGAGCTGCACAATCATGGGAAGACAAACAGTCATAAGAAAATGTTTTGCAGAGACCTGCCAGGCAGGTGAAGTGCCTGCTCCTCTTGCCTGGTTGTCTCACCTTCAGTTTTTTGGTGTTTAAATACAGTTAAGCCTCTCTATTGACTGCATGTCTCAGTTATACTGCGCTCGTCTCCATGCTATCTTGCCTCTTCAGCATGGCAGGGTGACCTGCAGTTCATCTTACTCTTGGGAAACCAGCTTTTTTTAGCCTGGAGAAAAGGAGGCTGAGGGGAGACTTTATCACTCTACAACTACCTGAAAGGAGGTTGGAGTGAGGTGGGGGTAAGTCTATTCTCCCAAGAAACAAGCGATAAGATGGAAAGAAATGGCCTCAAGTTGCAGCAGGAGAGGTTTAGGCTGGATATAGGGAAAATTTTTTTACAGGGAGGGTTGTAAAGCACTGGAACAGACTGCCCAGGGAAGTGATGGAGTCACTGTCCCTGGAGGCATTTTAAAAAAAATGTAGATGTGGTGCTTAGAGACCTGGTTTGGTGGTGACCTATCAGTGCTGCTGGGTTAACAGTTGAACTTGATGGTCTTTAGGGTCTCTTCCAGCCAAAACATTCTGTGATTCTGCGATTTTAGAAAGCATTGGGTACAGTATAGTCAAAGGCATGGTAAGTTCAACTCACAACTGAGTTATGACATGGATGCTGGAGTTTCTTAATTCATGGTTTTTTCCTTCATGACCCAGCAAATCTAGCACCAATTATTAGCAATTGTGGTAACAGCTCTGGGACCTGTCTTCTTGGCTTGAACTGAAGAAAATTCAGCAAAAGTTCAGACAAGTACAGACCAGGTACCATGCTTTGAAAGTTATGAAATCTTGCAACTTCATTTTAAACAAGATATTCAGAGTAAGTGAAATGTAAGGAGAAAGGATCTTTCCTCACCTTCAAGATCAGTCTTGAAATCTTTTGCACTCCGTACTTGTGCAGAGTTGCTCGTTGTATCATTGTCTTGGCAAATGTTACACATGAAACCAGGATCGTTTGGAGCAGAAGACAGTTGTGCTTTTACATCCACAGACATGGATTTCACCCTTGCAGAGGACTTGGACACTCACCATACTGTGCACGTGTGTGTGGAGAACAGAGTGCCAGAAAAAGAAATAAAAATCACCAAGAAGTGCTGGGAGAGTACTTTTTCTCATGCAGCTGATAATTCTAGATGATAGTCACTTTGGCTCTCCCTTCAAAGTCTCCAGCAACAGCACATTGAAATCAAAACAGGAAAGAGAAAGAAAGATAAAAGAAAGCAAGAAATACTAATGATAGATAGAGAATTGATACACGCAAAGCAATTTAATCCATGACTGAAGACAGAATTATTGCCAAGTAATATTACAGTTGATCAGTATGTATCCCAGGCTTTTACACAGAGGCCAGTGATTAAAGTAAATGAGTCCTACTCAGACGTAGTGTATTTTCTATTTCATTGTAGAAAGACATGATGAATAACTCCAGGACATATATTTCCTGAAAATTCAAATCCCTTGCATCAATCCCAATTTCCACTAAGAAAACAAAGAACACACACAAAAAAATGTGAACATCATTTACATGGGATGTAATGTTTATGTGAACGTCATTTATGGGATGTCAGTGTCAATAATGTCAAAAGGAACTTTGGATCAGTATAAGAAGATTTCAAAGCCCTAAATATAGACTGGGGACTGGGGTCTTTCAGAAATTAAATCAGACATGCTAGCTGTAGAAAACCAACAGAAAGAACCTGGCAGAGTGAAAAAGCAAACAACTGTGGGGAGGAAGCAGCAGACAGAGAGCAAGTGCCTGCTCTTTTTCTTCTGTTCATTCTGTGATTATCCATCACAGTCCATAATAGTTTGTGCAATTAAATAATTATTGATGCTTTGATTGAAACAATAACACCTTGGAGCAAAGCTCCAAATTACAAGCACTGATTTTGTGTATATTTTCATATGTTCCATTTCTCTGTTATTAGAGTTCTAGCAGCACCCTGGTGACCTGAGAAATGTTGGAAACCTTTGCTCTTCAGCAAGTGTAATGGCAGCTGTGGTGAAATATGGGATTCCCTGTTGTTTCAATTCCTCCTCTGCAAGCTTCGGGGTTGTTTTTTCTGAGCTCTAGGATATCCTGTCTACAGCCTGGCTCACAGGATGAGGCTCTTGACATCTGCCTTGATGTAGGAACTCACTGCCACCTCATATGCCTGGCATCACACTCCAGGGTACCAAATCTACAGGATCTCCTGTAGGCTCCGTGCCCCTTTTGTGAGCCCTGCAAGGGGCACATGTTTCAGAGACTGAATGGTGTCTCAGGTGGACCCAGGGGCCTACGTCTCACCTGTGGTGTTTTTGCTTTCATGGTGGTAGGTATGACACTCAGACCCAGGTTGAGCCTCACCTTTGATTAGATCTGTTTCAGGCATGCTTCTTCTGAGAAATACTGGAAATTATTTTGACGACACATATAGCAAACATTTTGAAAAAGAGTAGTGAAATACCGAGGGAAAGATGCTGTTGTTAACCAGGAGCAACACAGATGATTAAAAATTCAGTGTGTGAGGTGATTTTTGAAGGGTTTTCATTATTACATTCAGATCATTTCAGACCCAATGCAGGGGGAACCGATTTTCTTCAAATATAGTTCAAAATTTATTTTAACCCATAAAGGAATTAATAATTTATTAGTAAATTCTAAGAAAATTCATTTGTACCTAAAAAGCATGTCTGGTATATCTGAGCTTGATCTGCTCTATTTTTCATGGAGAATAAAAGCAACTGTTTTCCTACAGTACAAAGCTTGGCACATCCACAGGTATGCTAGACCCATAATTTATTCCCTTTAGACCAGTATTGTAGACTGGCAGTTGGACTCTTAGACAAACTAAGAGGGTATTTTTAAAGCAAAGAGCGTTTTTTAAAATTCTTGATAATGTAGAAACAAAGGTAACACAACTTGGCCAGCAGCAAACACTTAAGCTTCTATGTGCAAATTTTGGGGAGGTAACAACACACTTCTGACTTGTCAGGTTGTTTCACTTTCTAAAGCAGTAATTTGGGAAATGGAAAAATTGGGTAATAGAAGTCAATTTTTCCGTATTATGTGCCAAAAGCCTCTTTATATATGGAGCTGAATCTTTTCTTATTATTGTTGGGGTTTTTCTTCTTCTTTTCACCCTTCCCTTCCCTTCCCTTCCCTTCCCTTCCCTTCCCTTCTCTTCCTCAAAATTGCAGAATTATCACCTATTGTCATCTGCACATATGTTCATACTTGTTTGAATGTGAGTCAAACATTAGTCTGTAATTTAATTGAAGGCTGTAAGGTTTATGTTGGGCTTGGTGCTGAGCAGCTGCATGTTATGCCTGTGGCCCTGAATCAGAAAAAAATAAAAAAAGGGCCAGCATTTCAAGTGAATGTGAAGCTTTTTCTTTTCTTTACTTTCAAAATAAAGTCAGTGATGAAGGAGAAGGTTAGTTCTCTTCACCTTCACAAAGCACCATGTGGAAGAATTTATTCACCTTAGTTTCTCTCTGAATTTGTTAGGAAGAGTTCTAAGTTTTCAGCCACTGAGGAGGTAATGTACACTGCAAGAATTACAGAGAGTTAGGAAGCCAGCGTGTTGAAGGAGCTTCCGCAGTTATAGTTATCCATAGACTCAAAACCATGCATTTGAAAAATATAAATATAGTATTGATCACCATGAAAATGTATTATCTTCCTTATCCTTTAATACCACCAAAGAAAAGAGCCATAATGGTGATTTAATTGGTAACATAATCCCAGTTCTCTGTTTGCATTCTTTGTTGTTAAACTTCACAAAATGTAAATACATCATCCTGCACACTGAAATGGTTTACTGGGTCAGCAACGAATGCACCTGCTCGTGTCTCTGTGGCCAATACAGAGACAATATTAAAGCTTATCATGTTTTAAGAACTCTGTTCCCCCTTAATTCGGGTAGCATAATGCAAAATCCTGCTGGATTTTTGCTTTGGATTGTGATAAAGATCTTAGCTATGAAGAACAATAAGGTTCTTCTTGCAGAAGGAGTTGGAAGGGTTGTCTCTCTGAGGAGGAATGAAATTACTCTGACCTACAAATCCAGTGTCTTTCAGTGGTCTGCTGTGAGGGTAGAGCACCTAAACGAGACCCCACTCCCACATGGGCGCTGCTCTGTAGCCCTCTCAGTTCTTGGCATGAGCACCCTCTAAGGAAACCTCAGAGGCCTGCCACCCAAGACTTCAGAAAGCTTTCCAGAACACTGCTGATTAGCTTCTTGATATTTGGGAAGATGTATTGCACACTATTCTAGTCCACGTTCCCTGGCTACTTTGGGACCACTGTCGGCAGAGGGCATTGCCCAGATACGTGCCCCACAGATGCATCAGCCCGGAAATGAATAGGAGAGGCTGTAAATGAACGGCCAAGAACCTCAAACACAGCCATGGGATGTCAACGTCAATAATGGCCAACCTGCACATAAAGGGTCAGTCATGTTCCAATGACTGGTGGAACCATCAAACACAGATAAGCTATGGAAGTGCATGCTTACCCAAAACGCCCTGCGTCTCAGGTGGCAGGTCCTCCACAGCTATTTTATCACTTGTCAAAGTACTGGCACAACTGTGGTGTGTTTATTTTACATTTATTTCCTAACTGCAAGCCATTACTGATGTATTTTAAGAACAATTTGCTTTGTTGCTGGATGCTAAAGGCAAGTAAAATACTTTACTTTGCTTTTACGGAAAGTTAGAAATTGCTTTATTTCTCCTGCCTTGGGAATTACAGATGTTTCAATGTTCCTCGTGCTTCCTTTGCAGACACTGGCCTTTAGCATTTGAATTATTTCAGCCCAAGGATGGGGGGGGGG
>NW_010398104.1:0-216 GCF_000710305.1 Buceros rhinoceros silvestris | reverse complement strand
AGTGACAGGATGTGCCTGGGCAGGGGCTGGGGCTCAGGGCTTGGACCTTTGGCTGAATGGATCACATGCAGGTTCCCTCAGAATTTGTTCCACCTCTCCATGGCCTTTGTCATGTCATCTCTGCCACCAAGTTTCTGTTCTAACAAGACACCTGGGGACGTTTCTCAGTGATGGACCTCAGTGGGATCCGTTAACACTCCCAAGAAACTGCAGAGT
>NW_010398103.1:8202-8712 GCF_000710305.1 Buceros rhinoceros silvestris | reverse complement strand
ACACCCCCTCATTCTCAGAAAGTCCTTCAAAGATAATTTTAAACAAAACTCTTTCTTCGTTATTCCTATCTTCAGCCGGTATTTGTCTGGGAATGAGCATTTCTTTCCTTCTGGACTCTTTACACTTTAGCTTAGAACCCAGGAAGCAGTAATTAATTTATTTATCAAAGCCAGACACTGAACACAAAGGGAAGAAGGGAGGGGACATGGAACAGAAAATGCCTCTGTGGGTAAGAGGCAGCTGTAGTGGAGAAACTCTGCAGCAGTTTATCTGCTGTCACTGCCTGCTCTGACATGAAAACAGTAAGTGGGATTCAAATGGGAGAACCACTCTTCCCCTCCTTGTGTAAGCTATATGGCACAGTTTGCTGGCTTATTCTGATGCAGCTGCAGTTTGTGACTACAAAGCCTTCCAAACTGCCTAACACCTGAAGGAGAAGCAGGTTTTTCTTTCCCTTTTTTTTTTTTTTTTTTGCCTTGGCCCTTTCTGTCACCCTCTAAGCCAAAACA
>NW_010398103.1:0-8165 GCF_000710305.1 Buceros rhinoceros silvestris | reverse complement strand
TTTTTTTTTTTTTTTTTTGCCTTGGCACTGTCTGTACAGCTGTAAGCCAAAACAGCTATTCCAAAGTGTTCATTCCTAACCCGCTATGGATTTCAAGTTCACAAGCCATAAATTATAGAAGTAGAATTCAGTGATTTCAAAGAGGTAAGGAAGTTTTGCCAGCAGATACACAACACAGGAAGCATTGCTACAAAAGCAGCTGGTGCAACAATTAGAAAATGACTTTTAGTAGCAGCCTGGGAAATGCATGGGGGCACCTCTCGCAGTCTACTGGCATAGTTATGCTTCAAAAGCTTCTCTGAACAAAAAGCCCCTCTGTATGTTTCTTAAAAGCTCTTGATATAAAGAAATGTCCTTTTCAAAAACCTGTAACTCAGGTAAACTCAGTGTTAAGATCCAGAAACGGAAGCTACAAATCCTCTTGCCAAGCTGTTCCAGAGCTCACTCAACTCTCTGTGAGGCAATGATCACTTTAGCCATAGCTGAAGTGCTCTAATGAAACCACTTGTTCATGTTGAAACAGGCATTTCTTAACAATTAGCATTTCTAAGAGTTAATATGTACTTCTTTGTTTACATATCCCCTTCTAAGTTTTAATTTCTGCAAGTCATTTCATGTAGGGCTGGTCTCTATTACGGCAGCAGATGGCAAAAACTGCTGAGTAGTAAAGAAAAAAGGCATAGAAACCGTTTTATATCCTACACATACTACACATATTAGAAAAATGGCAGAAGTACATAGAACAGATTATTATTTTAAAGAAGCTACTACCCTAGTTTGACTTGCAGTAGCATTCCAGTTCCTAATAACTTAGTTGTCTAGACAGCTCACATAATGCATTTGTCCTTAATGAGATATTAATTTATTTGAAATGCCTCAAAGCTCTGTAATACTTTCCATCAGAACAAACTTCTTACTGCTGTCCTGCCAAGTACATAGCACTCATAAAAATAAGGACTACTGTTGAAAAAAAGACATACTAAAAAGAGCAGATGTGAGTTACAAACTATGGTGTTAGTCCCACGCCCGTGCGATGGGAGCAAGTCAGCTATTGGTGTGGCCGTTCGACAGGAATGTGACTTCTGAGCTCGAAACTAATAAATAAGAAAATACATGTGACTCCCTCAGTTTTGTCCGTAACTTCTTCACAGAACTAATCTCACCCATTTTCTTTTCCCCTGCCAAGAAAGGAGAAACATTTTAATTGGCAAAACTTCCTTTATGGCTCTCCACATGATGCAGTATAAATGAATGCAAAAAATATCTACATGACATAACTGAAGATGGCTTGTAAAAGCAGCTCCATAGTGATAGAGTCCTCTCTGCCCAGAGCTGCAGAGATCCAAACAGCAGCCTCTAACCATGGAAATAAAGGCCTGTTACCAGGAGGCCTTTCTCATACGGACCTGAGAGTGGTTGAAATTATTTACTAACCAGCTGCTGTATTTGCAGATGAATGTCATATACACATGTGCATACTGGCACACACCAACGCTGGCAGAGAAAGAGCAAGCACCTTGCACAGAATTACACTGAAGGCACTTCACCTTACTCTCCCACAAAGACACTTTAGCCTGTACTCTGTAACTAATGAGAAGGCGCAGTCGTGCCCTCAAGAGCCTCTAGCATCAAGAACAGGCAAAAGACAGGAGTTGTTTTTATACTGCCAAACCCAAATGAGAAATGCATGATGCTCTTCCAGTTCCTTGGAACACCCTCCCTAGATATTAGGGGGGTGATATTAGATATTGCTTCAAAAATCTCTTTCGAGAATTGAAAGCAACCAGATATACTTCTAATAGAGTTTGGGGAAAACAAACAAACCAACAACTTGCTAAAGAGAAGCTGTTGCTGGTTTTATTTACGAAATTCATACAGACAAGAAAAAATCAATCTCAGGTAGTCTAGCTTTGCATTAGAAAAGAGTATGTACAATATAGAAATTAGAAAAAAGTATCTACAATACTACTCTGAATGCAGCTGCAAAGAAATGCAACTGATCTTTGTGCAGCAAATCTTACCAGTACCAATTTTGTTTCCTTTTATTTTTCATGCTTGCTTTACATTGGTTAGGCTAATGTATCACAGTTGAAATAGAACTAGTCAACAAGCCAGAAAACATTTTGATTTTCATATGGTAATAAAGAGTGCTGTTACTTTATCTGTGGTCTGTACTTGATTACTACTGGAATTACTCTTTATTATTTGCAAGCTGACTAACAGTCCCCAGAGAAGTACGTTATAGAATATTTACACCTTAAACCCAGCAGCAAGTGGATGTAAAACTAACCCTGCACAGACATAAAAACATGCACATTCAGCTATTTTTTTGTCTGTATGTGGCCTCTTTAAAGATACAAGACTGTTGGATCAAAGCCTGACATCTCTGCTGGTGACTATCAGTCCTCATTGACATCTGAGAAAGTGAATGTTAGTCTGGGAATGTAAATGGCGCCTCCAAATAATGCAGCACCTCTGAAGAACTGGATTGCGTTGCCAGAAATGGCAAGCAGCCCAATTCCTCTTCTGGAGGCTTAAAATACTGATAGTCTTCTGGCCATCAAAATACTGCCAAGTGAGCCATTCAGTAACAAAGAACGCAGTCTGAAGAAAATACTTCTGTGATTACAAAACCAAGAAGAAATACCATCTGAGAGGGGTAAGTGTGTGTACGGGGAAGGTTATGCCATATGTTTCTGTAATAATTTATCTGCACTATACGTATGTGCATATACTTGTATATATTTATATATAAACTATATATACAAATGTACTTGTACCTGTTGACAGGAGGACACGGGGGTGGCACAGGCGCTGTGATTTAAAAAGCAGACACAACCTATTTTCCATGAAGCTGCTTCTCCATTGCTGAATTTCATTCCAGCCAGTATGTGGATTTATTATTGCAACACAGACCCCTCACAAGACACAGCTTTGCCTACCCATGAAGCTTTTGTGACATCTATCAAAGCCAAAAAATGTCACTGGAAAAACTTTCAATGATTTTATTGGCTTTTAACTTAGCTCAGAGAACAAATGTGAACTGAAGGTTTTAGGGTTCCAGTTATTACTAATTACTGCAGTAATAAATGATATAGAGTTTACATTTCAGAGCAGGTGGTTTGCTGAGGTGTTTGATGAATTCTTGTATTTACCACCCAATTTTGTACATAAAGTGCAGGAGCCATGGGAATCCTTAACTTTTACAAGCTCAGCTTATAAACTGAACCTATGAAACAGGTTTAGTTTTCAGCATTTAGTTTGCCTACACACATTAAAGTTGAGCTTGTATGATAGCATGTGCCTATTTCCTTTACTTGGCCACTTGAAAATAAAAAAAGTGCTGTTCTAAAGAGGCATCTGAAGGGTATGGGAGCAGCATGAGAACAGAGGTCCTCTTCCTAATGGCTGGCTCACTACAGCCTCTGCTACCAAATGCTCCATCTCAGAACAAAATGCCAGTGTAACTCTTTTCAAATGACTGTCAGTACTTATAGATAGAATTATACAAACCTCTTCTTGTGTTATACTACACAGCAGGTTGAATCACAGATGGGTATTAAGGGTATGTATTACAGAACAGCATACATCCCCTGAGATAATCTCCAGACAGACTTCAAAAGGTTTCCATTTTTAACTGCCTAGAAAAAACAAATCCTACATATGTATTACGTTGTTGCTAACATTTAAAATAAGCAGCAAAGAAGCAGAATTACTCATCCACCGTCCAGTGGTCTGTGAAGCCCGCAACCTGGAAAGTGACTGGGACATCCCAAAATGTCACACAACACTTCAAGTATAAAAATTAATGTATATAAAAATGACCTAAGGGGCTATTGCAAAGTTTTCTGCAACTTGTTTTCCCAATACTTTTGTCTTGATTGTACAGAGCTAAGCAACTGTGCTTCTTAACTTGGACATTTTTCTTCCATTTGGTCTCTTTTTGGCAGCATGTTTTTCTTGCTGTAACCTAAATTTTCAATTTCTCATGTCATGCCATCAGTCCTACAACAGTTCTTCATCCATGTAGTACCCTGAGTAATTCATAATTCTCCTTAATGTTTAAAGTTTTCAAGTATTTTCAGATATGGCTAACTTCTGTTAGCCATCTCTTACTCAAATTAATATATGCGTGTTTGCCCGCTCTCCTTAAATAACAACCAAACACGTCTGTCGGCTGCTTTTCCCATTTTTTCTAACTTGGCACTATCTAAATAAGGCGTTTGTACCGCGGGTATGCTGAAAGTTCAAAATTAGCGCAAGAAGGGAAATAAAACATAAACAAATGTAGTTCTGTTTCAGCTGCTGCTGCAGTGAAGACACTGATGCATAAAGTGCCCCAGAATTTAACTGATTAAGACTTAACATGATCAGTTCTGATTATGCTTCCTTCGTAACTGTCTAAAGACTGCCACCATGAAGTCTGACAAAAATTTGTATTCAGCCCTCAAATTCTTTAGCTGGAAGACTAATGATGGTATTGGTTCTTGATGTGGCACCGGGTTGCTAAATGAGGCAACCTTCCTTCTCATAAGGAAAATGCACACAATGTCACTTGATATATGACGCTTATAAGGAACTTCGTATGATAGTTGGAGAAAGTTAACTTAGAAACATTTTTTTACAGCTGTGAAGAATGACTAGACACCACAATCAAGCCAAATACATTATGAAACACCATGCCGTGTCCCAGTGCTAAGAAGGTTACACTGGGTTTGAAGATGATGACCATATCTGCTTGAAAAAAAACCATCTGGACTGCCTTCATTACACATATCTCATTATTCAAAAGGATGTTAACACTTACTATAAAATCAATCTGTAGCTTAGAATAGCTGCAATTTACTTTGTACCTAGACTTACCAATTAATCTATAAGCATTGCAAAATAGTTTAAAAAAAGCATAGCATGCCCTAACAACTTTATTTTGCTACTCGCAATTCTCAAACTTCAACAGCAGTATGAAAATATGAGCGGAAAGAGAGAAAACTTAGTGAGCGGATAATAGCAGAAAAGATGCACTAAGTTCACAGTTGATGCCCATTAAAAATAGGAATATTGGGTAAAAGAGCTTCTGTGAAAGAACTGGAACCAAGTTACTGTAAAAAAAAATCCATGTTAAACTAAATTAAACCACAAACTATTAGACAAATGAAGCAGCTATCAGAGAAAACACTGGCAAGTCCTGTCCTAGTATGACATTTTTTAAAGTATTTTTTTAAGCCTGTGACTGAACAAAACCTCACAGTTGTTCTAAGCAGTGGTATGTATCAAATTGCTGATGGGCCTACTGATGTTCAGCAAATGCACCTGTGTTTGCAAGACTTGGATAAATAATTTTCTTGATCTTTGGACTTGAGAATCCTTAAACAACTGCATTTTGAGAGGGGAGGAAGATTCCTTGTCCCACACCTCTCCCCCTCCCTGAAGTGACATTTCACAACCAGTTGTCCATCACTACATTAGACTGAAAAGCAAAGAGAGCCATATACTGTTCCGGTTTATTTTTCAGTGTTAAAATTCTATAAAGCAATTTTTTAAGGAACTCCAAAAGCACTGAGAGGACACATGTGACGCACGTTTATGCTAAGGGTTTATTCACACTCACTGGTAAGGACTGTGTAACCATCTTTGCTATTTGAATACGGCATTTACATTTGACAGACAAACTGAATATTCAGATCTAGCACCTCAGTTAAACACAACACTGAAACTCTGCTTCCAATCCATCAGATAATACTCCTAAGTTAAATTAATTAAAAAGCAAAAATGTTTTTTACTGCTTACTCCTAATGTTTTTTAAACATTAAACATTTTAACATTTTAAACTCCTAATGTGTTTTAAAGCATTCAGAAATTTCGCTAGGTGAACTATATCACCTCTTTCTGAATGATGAACCCAAAGTATTTGTTTAAGTTTCAAAAGGAAAAAGTATGTTCACTTACATGATTTCTCTTGTTTTCTCCATCTTTTATAGATGTAATAAGTGTCTCAGAAAAAACTGTTGATCCAGTTTTGTTATCTGTAACCTGACACAGCAAAAGAAGAAAAAAATATCAAACTATGTTTTTTTATTAATCTTTTTCTAAGTTTCAGTCCTCCATTCTGCAATAATTAACCCACACCCTCCTTTTTTTCCCATTTTGCTGTCACTCATATAAAATCCTTATCTGGGGAAAGGATGACAATGCTACCTCTTATCTATTTAAAATGTCACTGTAGTGATGCTAACTGAGCAGGAGAGAATAATTTTTTTACGACCCATGTACCTGTGCTCTATTTTTAGCAGGCACTTTTTTCACAAGAAATTATTATTTCACCTTAACCCTTTATGACATATGCCCCTACACAGTGATTAGGCAAGCAAATAAGTTACAGGAAAACCCCAAAGTATTATCATCAGGGACGTTTATGCTCCAAATTATCTTATTTCTCCCCCAAATGTGCAAAGTTGTTTTTATTTTCGGAGAAAAGGTTATGTGAGAACCAGCAGCTTGCTCTATGTTTTCTCATACCTTATCAATTTCTTGATGAGTCTGAACAGTTTTATTACCAATTCTGGTTTCCATGTTGGACTCATTATGGTAGTTGGGAGGTAAGTTTTCGAAGTTTACTTCTGACAGTTTTTTTGCCCCTTCCTCTTCAGCTTCCATCTGCCAAATTTAAATAGACAACTGAAAATTAGCAGCAATTACACAAAAGAGAACAAGCAGTGTTTCTTGTGCAACCCTTAGTAACGTCCTGTTTAATTATGTATAGGCACCCCTGTATGGCAGCGCTTACTCAGCTGTTCCAGACTGACCACAGCAGCTCTTTTAACGGACTAGAAAAACAAGGGAGAGCTAAACCCTTGAGCTCTGGAGTGTTTAAGCCAATCAGTCCCTGTGAAAAAAAAAAAGATAGTGACAATTTGGTATCAGCACAGGTTGATGCCGGTCAAGAGTTCTGCTTTCTGTTTTTCCCAGAAAACCACTGAACGCTTAAGACAAACTTCCCCATCTGACAAAGAAGAGAAAATATTCTGGCAAGAGAGGGAGACATAGCCAAAACCCCTTGAAGTCAACAGAAGCAATCCTATAGATCAGCGTGCATACATCTAGAATTTCATTCTCCGATTCAGTTCCCACTCTCTTGGTTTGCCAGACGAAGACTCCACACAGAAGAGGAGTGCTCTCTGAATCGGAAAGAGTCAGCTCGGCAAAAGGGCATGAGTCCTGTAAACACCACACACTGAGAAAGTCATGTCCCTTTGTTCACCACAACTGCCAAAACAGAGATAGCAGGCCGCAAGTTCAGCCAGGCTGAACAACAGAATTTTTCCCAAGACAAAACTTCTCCTTCTAGAATGTCTGTTTATTTTGAACAACAGCTGCAAACCTTCTAAAGTGTAAAGCGTTTATCTGCTAAGATGCAGCCCAGACAGGAGCCCACATTTTGTGCTCTATAAAGACCATTCCTCAGTCCAGAGCTGACTATAAGAAAAGAGGCAGAAATTTTGACTACATCTTTATTTATAACTAAGCATATTTTCAGCATTGTAAAGAATACTTTTTTTAAAAAATAGTTTGTCTCAATGTGTTTGCTGTATAAATTAAGTGAATAACAAAGTTTTTTCAGACTATCTATATTTCAATGAAAAGTAAAGAGAACTTGAAAGGAAGATTCTTAACATGAAGGGAAAAAAAGCACAGAAGAGGAATGCAGGAGCAAGTTCTTTTGATGGCAGTATGCGACAATGGCTTGGGGTCTAGAATCAGTTCCTGGCTTTGAAACAGGTCCTGTGCGATTCCGGACAAGCAATTTGAGATCGAGACAGCAAATGTAAAACAGAGCAAAAGTAAACCGCTTCTCCACACGTGTTTTTAGGACTGTCTCACACCTCTGAATCCCGGTTTGGGATAACCTCTTGCCGGTATCTTAGTTGCTAATGCATGAAGACGCTAACAGAATGCATCTCCTCGCCTCTCCCCTCTCCTCCAAGTACTGTTATTTTCTCACTTTAGGATCCGGGCGTACTATTTGCCTGCATTTTTCCTGCTATCTGCCTGCCTTGCCAGTGCCACACACGGCGATCCCCCATCGCGGGCGGTACGAGCAGCGGGGCGGGAAAGCCTGACCGAGAGCAGAAACCGCGCCAGCAGCCGAGGAGGGACCTCCCGCGGTA
>NW_010398102.1:1840-34429 GCF_000710305.1 Buceros rhinoceros silvestris | reverse complement strand
TGCTGAAACCCTACTTCCTTTCCCTCCCCCCACCACACTCCTTTTTACCTTAATTAGACAAATCTTAGCCCATTTGCCCCCAAATTTCTATATGCAGTAACAGCTATATACACTCATAACTGCCATCTCTGCGTGAGTACAAAATGCTTTGTGCCTTACATTTTTATGGTTCTACTAGAGACTCTTGCTGTTTGAGCCCTTCAGAGTCTGTCCTCTATGAATGATACACAGGATGGGAGCAATGCAGCTGGAGCCACTGGGGAAATAGAGAAAGAATAAAAACTTAAGATACTGTACTTTGGGCTGCATCCACATATTAATTTTACTTTTGTGGTAATTTGTGGTGAGTAGGTCGTAAGAATTCTCTTCCATTTGTGGGTTTCTGTCTTCTTTAGCTTCTCCACTAATACCACCAAAGAATTCTTATTATAGGCTAGGCCTGAAGTATTTGCTAGATTTTTTTTGTTTCAGTTCCTGTTTCCAAAATCTCATTCTACATAAAATTACATTTCTATTTAAACAGGAGTATGTAGCAGAACAGAAAAGAATTAAAGCTGAAGAGAAACAAAAATTAGAGGAAGGTGATGATCGGATGAAGGCTGAAATTAAAGAAACAATGGCTGATCTGACAAGAAAAAGATGCAGATACTAATAGGTGGGTCTATGGCTACAGTTTTCACCATTAAGATTTTATGACAGATGTTATTCTCAATTTTTGTATTAAAAAAAAAAATCAGAACTTTGTGATACAACCAATTTTTCAGTAATTAGAACATGAAAAAGAAGTAGAAAGTCCAGAAGACATGCCTACCAGTTCCAGTAGTAATCGGTGCTGCTGGAGGTGGAAGTAGGATTGCTGGTTTTGTTAGGAGCAGTGCCTCAGGTAATCTGAGTGGATATCCTAGTATGTTACAGTAGCTAACGTTCTCCCGCAGTCTAATGCAGGAGCATAAGCACAAAGCTTTTGAACAGCTAACTGCTGTGCACGAGGCACGCGAGAAGGAAGGTGATCATCTTGCTAGAGAAGCTGCAGAGGTAGAAGATGAATACCAAGTGAAAAACAAAGAGAAAGAAGCAAGAAAAGGGGCTGCCATTGAATCTGTCGCTGAACACAGAGCCACTCCTCTTCCTGTCACACATGCTTGTACTTCTGAATACCTTGTAAAAACAGCATTAGATTCTAGCACTACGCTGTTGGGTAGTGTTCCAGATTAGAGTGACTAGTTCTGCTCAAGTTCTTTCAACATTACAGTCTTTGCTACTGCTCAGCTCTGAGGAAGTCTGAAGAGGACAGCTACCTGGAAACAAACTACCCATAAATAGGAGTTGGCACCATGGGACTATTAAGGATGGATATTTTCATGTCCCAATACAGACTGGCTGTATGCTCCTGAAAAAGAAAATAAATTTTTTTTCAAAGCTCACTGGTCAGATAATTTGTTCTCTTTCAATACCTAAATTATTTCAGATGCCTGTTATTAACTTACACCTTTCTGGTATCTCTTGAATGGAAGAATGCTATAACGAGCCTGTAATCTTCCTCCTTGATCTGATGGTGCATCCTTGTCTCTGCTGAATCTTCCTCCTTGTTCTGGCAGCACATCTTTGAGAGAAGGAAAATTCACTCAATAAATAGCTCTCAAAAAACCCAACACAAGAAAAACCCTTACCCCTGAAAGGCTAAGACTTCACATGGGGCTGAAGTGATGGCCAGAGGTGTGAAAAGATCATGAGATGTTCTCTTTGGAATTACCTTAAATTAATTCCTTTCTCTTTAACATTAATGAAGCTGTGCTATAGGTTTTGTTAAACTTGTAATGTATGTTGTCATTTCCTTTAAACTCTTGCATTGCCACCACTCCAATCTAAGCTTTTTGTTCTGTGTTTCCTCATCTCCAATACATTACCCAGTGGTACTGAAAGGCTTGAACATCAGAACTGCAGGTCCAATAAAATTCAGCATTACATCTCCGTTAACATACTAGTAATTGCCGCCCTCAACTGAGTAGCCTGTGGTTTGACTCCTTTTCTATGTAAAGGAAAAACAGACAGAAGTTAGAATGCAGCAACATGTACTGGAAGAAGCAAGCAGTAGTTACTGGGCAGAATAGAGACAAGATCAAAGATAGGACACTGCTAAGATCTGGGAAATTCAAATCCAGCAACTGGTACCATGGCATAGTGGATGAGGGAGGAAAGGGACCATCTTTGGTAAAGCTTATTATTGCGTTACTGCTATAGAACAAGTATTTCTGCATTAGTATCAATACAACCTATTAGAGCATATACAATTAATTTTACAGCAAGACTTAAACTCCAGTTCTTTCTTCAGAAATACATCTGACAAGTACAGAAATATCTACTAAGCAATAAGAAGGTATCTACTGTCCCTTACAAGTTACACGAGCCTGCAAAACCTGTCAGTGTGTAACAGCTGACGCTAACTCCGGAGCAAGTTACAAGGCACAGTATTTGAGAGAACCTGCTTATAGTCAGCTTCAGCTCAGTAAACAAATACCATAGCCACAGCCATACCCTGCCAGTGTACCTGTAACTAGGGATCCGCTTTCTAGGAGGTCAAGAGGTAACAACCAAAAGCAAACTACCACTTCATCCGTACTGTACTACAGTATTACTGGGCCTCCAGGTTTAATTCCAACCTTAATGTTCTATCTTAAAGTTCTTACTGAGCAAGTAATAAAATTGAGTATGCTGTTTAAGAACACTTGTCTAACAATAAGATCAATGTTGAGCGTACCTTTTATTTGTGACAGTTTTCTACTCTGCAGAGTGCAATGGAAGATAGGAATACTATCTTGAGAAAGTTGTGGCACCGGCTGAGTCTTTAATCCTTTATGGGAAAGAGATGCCTGCAGCAAGACTGTGTATCTAGCACTCAAGTTTCTGAACTAACTCTAGGGAACGGGAAAAGCACTTTCCTGCTTTCTCCAAAGCACTCTGCTGCCAGCACAGCCAAATTGCCAGGCTGGGGTAGTGGTGTAGGTAACCTTTTTGATCAAAACTTGTTCTTTCACTCCATTCTAAACTGACTAAACTGTCCTACCCTACATTTAAATTCACATCATTAGACAGGTGTTCTGTATTCTGCTTCACACACACACCCTGCCACAAAGACTTCTATTTGTGTAAGATCAAAGTTTGCAACTAGCAAAAAAAATTAGTGATAAGACACTTCATTACATGATCAGCTTCATTACAGGGCTGCCTTTTTATATATGCTACAATATATAGATAGTGAATAGACTGTCACTGGTCTTTTTTATAGATGGAATTATGAGTTTCTACTACAACTCTCCACTGCCACCCAATTTAGCACGGATAAAAATCTGACTATTCGTATCTTCGGTAAAAATGCATAGATCTTGATTTAACTGAAGAAGTTGTGTCTGACATCAAATCTCCATACCTTGTTAATCTGTACAAACAGTACTATCACTTTAGATGGCCGGAGATTTGACACTTACAAGCACATTTACAGATGCAGGTTGCACCATGCGACTTATGAGTACTGCTCTAAATAGAGAAGACACTGAGTAATACTGCAAGAAGCACACATGGCAGACATAGGAAATACACTAACCAAAATGCAGAAAAGCATTTATTTCTGAGAATTACTTTCATACACAAGTTGTACATTTCTTATCAAGAACTCATTCTCCCAGCTGACAACTCGATCATCTTCCCTGTTGGGAACTATAAAATCACAAAATATCCAAAAGACATGTTTCCAAATACTCTGCGAAGCACTACATGCACAATACTGCCTGTGTAGTTAACCACAGCTCTTTCAGCTGGGGAAGGAAAGCAGCTATCAGCTAGATCCTCTTACCACTGATGAGAAGTTAATGGGCCTAACTTCTTTCCAACCATTTTTTTCATTAGCAGTTATGGCTAAAGCCACACACTGACTAGTTTTTATATACAGTTACAGGCATATGTACAAGATATGCGGCAATGTCTAACTTCCTGCCAAAAATAGCAAGTTTCCTTAAGTGCTTTGCATGTTGTGAAATTTCAATTCAAAGTCAGGGTGCTGCATCAGCTCAGTTTATTTAGTGCTTTTAATGTTAGTGTTAAGAGTTTTTATGAACACAGATACAAATTTAAAACCAACCATGCACAGTTAGCAGTTTAAGATCTGTCCTCTGAACTTAGGTTAACTGCCCTAGTCATTTAATTTGAACAATGTCCTTATGATTAAGGAAGGACACAATTTAATTCTTTCTCAAAATGTACCTTTACCTATCTAAACTCACCATTTTTATTATATTTTATTACTGCTATTCCTTTTGTGAAATTTCATATTACAATGAAAAAACTTACTTTGTTACGACAGCTTTAAAAAAATTTTTTTGAATAGCAGGTGAATACTACTTTTTGCTTTTATGCAACCCAGGTTTTGTTAGAACGGTGTTCCTAACATGAGTTTTTCAAGGGTAAGAAATAAGACTTACACTAAATGTACATATGGAACAAAACGGAAGGCTAAAGTTTTATGCTAGGCAACTGCAGAATTGTATCATTCAAATTTTGAAAATGCAGAGTTCACAGATTTTTGGTATGCATTTTCTTGAGTAATTTAAATACTGTATTAGGAAAATTACTATTTTCAGCAAAATAAGGAAAGTGCAAATAACAGTTCTTTACACTTCTATCACATTGACTCTAGAAGTATTAAGATTAATTTTGTCACCTGTATCCTCCAGGTTAAATTGACCAAAAAAAAAAAAAAAAACCAACCAACCCTGTCATGGCTGCTGCTAAAATAATTTTTCACACAAAATTGGTCTTCAAGTATTGGAGATTATATATTGATGATTTAAGAGAGGTCTTTGACAAAATATAGCATGTATATCTCTACGTTTTCTATTATAAGGAAAGTCCTAAAAGCAAGGATATACATTTTTTTCAATTAAACAAGCAATGAGTCTAACAGGTCCCTAGAAAGTGCGTCCAAAAATACTTTATTTGCTTCAATAAATGAACAATAACTACAAAACCCCCAATAAAGACACTTGCCAGACTGACACTATTACAAATTAGATATTGTTAGGGGATCACTGCAAATTCTTCAGGGCATCCGACAAAGATCACAAAGTCCACAGTGTGGGATTTCAAATAGCAAGTGAGAAATTTTCAGGTTAAAATTTTAACAACTAGATAGAACAAAGGGTTAAAGTGTAACCATAGTCTCTTCTTTATGATTTTCTTAAAAAAAAAAGCTCCCCCCAAGAAAAAACACCCCCAAAATAAAGCAACAACTGAAACCCTATGGCTGTGTCAAATTAGTAGACAGCAACACACCTTTTACAGGCATCAATGTCTACGCAACCTTACATTATATCCACCCACTCTCGGCAAGAATTTGTGTTTCAGAGTTGATGACAGTATGCAGAAAATGCAACAAGTAACAGTCTCTTTCTGATCAAGTTTGGAAAGCTGCTGCCAATACTAAATTCAGCATTCCATGTATACATAGGCGTGTGGTATTAGTAAAATGTCAGTATCTATTGTCAATACAACAGAGAATGCACATCTAACCTTTGGAAATTATTTCAAGCCTGTACATACACACAAATGTACACTTACAAAGTTAGTCCTGTTCTCCTTGCCCTTACTTTACCTTGAGTCTTGAGGTTCACAAATTCTCTGGAGTAAGGTCAGTTCTGGAGTACTGACAGAAAAGGCTGTCCTGTTGAATGCACTGCTTTTCCCCCATTCACAAGGACAGACTGTGAGCATTGTTTTGATTGCCTCTGGTACACCTAAGTATTGCTTTCAGGTGTGCTTCCAATTCAGTTCTCTTAGCTAAAAGCCAAGGATATATGGCAGAGCTGCCAAAGATGGCATTGAGCTACACTGTGACTACAGCACAAAGCAGTTACCAGGAAGCTGGGAACAGTAAAGCTTTGCCGTTGAGGGAAGACATGGCTCCAGGACAGCAAGAGCCAGTAATTGGTGCCTCACAAAACAGCAAGAGCTCACTGGTGCTTGGGGATGTCTTGCTGTCCATGGGACTGTTTCAATTCCACTGGATTTTTATCAGCATTCTCTATTTTCAGTTTGATAAAGAAAGGCACAAATCGGAAAATCCTCCCTCTTTACAAGACTGCAACTGTTGCATTTCAGTTTAAACAAAGTGATGAGCACTAGAACAATTCACCTTAAAACAAGAAGCAGGCAAGGCATGCACTCAAGATATCAAGTGTATCTCACCATGTGCAGTTAGGAGTAATCAACTTCTTACAAAGTATGTTATAAACAAGGAAAATAGCTTTGTTCTACCAACTCTGATGAATTTTTAACATGCTATGAAAGAATTAGAGCTCTGATTTGTACAAATAATTTTCTAAACTGTTACCAAAAAATCCATATGGAAGGGTATACAAGTGCATCATTTGAAATAACTAGTTAAACACCACTGCAAACAACAATTGGATATGATCTCTACTGTGAGATTTTAAAGACATTAGCATTTTTAAAAAATTCCTATGGAGTGCCTTATTGCTCTCTGCTTGCATTTCCCCCTCCCCTCCTTCTACAGCATAGTCAATATAGCTGAGGGTTTTTTGTTCGTTCACACGCTTATATGAGCTTGAGTGGCTTTGGCAAGAATAATCTCAGTAATGCAAACATACTTCTTCAGCAGTAGTTTGCTTGTGTGTCAGCTCCATAAAAAAATAATGAAAGAACTCTACAAACAGCTTTTAAACGAGACTCTGAAGCACATGGCACACATAGCACAGTATAAATGCACCAAAGAAGCCTCTGTCCAAGCTGTCACACAATTCTCTTAAGCCCAGCTTCCTAGCTTTTCCTTTCTACAGTCCTCCAAAATGGGACTACAACTTCTCCAAAGTCATACAGTATTCAGAGTGGCTTCACACAACAGCTCCACTGCACAGGTCTTCAGTTCACTCCTATAAACTCTCCTAAGTAACAGCTGTATCATCCACCCTTGTGTGGGCTTGGGAAAGATTTTTTTTTTTTTTTTTAACCACATTCTGCTTAAAATGACCACTGCAAAATTCATACTAAAACACAGGAAAAAAATTCATAACCAAAGTAACACCATACATTTCTAATTTCTTCTCTTTAAATGTTGTTCACCATCCTGCATTTTCTTTTGCTCTCAAGACATAACTATTTGTTTTCCTTTAGAACTGTCTAAATCACAATGTCAAGCCATGTTTCAGCATTCTGCTTATCTGCTGTAGACACACACTGATCACAAAGTGAGTTCTATACAGAACTCAAAACAAAGACAGAAAAAGTTAGGTCGTACACTCAAAGATCTGCAAAAATAAAAATCAACTATTAAAATGTTTCACTTTGACACAGCTTTACATTAATGCTTGTCACTTCGGAGATTGCAAAATTTGGTATCCTTTGGCATGAATGGTTCAAAGCACTGAAAGAAGTGCTGCAGTTTGTACTAAAGCTACCCTTCTCTCAGCCCACTGTGTCAAGTTAGCACATACCCGCTGCTCTTGGGTGATCACACACAGGCAGACACTCCTACAGCAACACAAGGCAGCCTCCTTCTCTTTCATAGGAAGGTGCGGTGGTGAGAAAGAAACAGGGGTGGGTCCTAGAGGCAGGAGAGGAAAGCAGAAAAAGGAGGGAATTGGTTTGAGGAAAACACACACATAGTAGAGAATGAAGAGGAATTCACAATACAGTCTTTTGAATGAGGGGATGCAGAGAGGAAAGCAAATTTTTGTTATAAAAAAAATTAAGATCCTGTCTTAAAACATTACTTGAAATTCTGCTTCAATGAGCCCCAAAACCAGTACTGGAGAACTGCAATAGTTTCCTCAGACTGCTAAGCAGCAGCAAGAGTAGAAAGGATTTTGTGCTTCCTTATTCTGATGCCCACTGTGAATTGTGGTACACCATTTCATCTCTATGCATCCCTTAACTAGCAACTGAGGCAGGGTAGTCTGAAGCATCCAGGCTGAATTTTCTGCAGTAGACAAACATGAAAGCATGGAACAGAAAAAGGAGGTTACAGGGAAAAACATGACGCTGATAAGCACTTCAAAACTTTAAGGACAAAGAAATCCCACAGATGACTGCCTTACTGCATGAATGAATTCTACTGCTGGCAGTGGCAGAAGTATGAACAGTGAAGATTTACTTAAAGTAATTCACTTTGTGGTTATAAAAAAAATACAATTTTCCTCTACAAATTAATTTTCTTAGGATTTATACCTATTGAAATACAGATGTAGCAACACTGGAGTAATGGACGCCTTGCAACATTCTCCTAGCTTTATGAGGACAGGTAGTACACTTGCAGCTTGCTTCTTCACACATGTAACAAGCTCCCTCACTGGCAGCACTAAACGAAGTTCACCAGGAAGAAAGATAATTGCAGCACAGAAGTTACCTTCCTAGTTGCCAACAACAAGGATACAGAAACCAATCAAATACTTTAAACACAGCACACTGTATTACACATGTAATTTGTTTTTCATTTCAAGTTTATTAAAACTTTAGCAGTACAAATGATCCAAGTTTTAGATTATCAAAAGACCAAACTGAAGTCCACATCTTAAAAAAAAGGCGTTCCCCAAAATGTCTCTAAAGCCTTGAGACAATGGAAACATTAAGTCCACAAACTCATCCATGCCTGTCATCATCTGTTCCAGGACTTGTTTCATGATCAGACTTTTTATCCTTACTAGGGGCACGATCTCTTTCCTGACTCTTTGATTTTTGGTTTGTTTCTTTTTCTGCTGAGAATCTGGTCTTTTCTTTTTCTTTACTGTTGCGGGAATATGATTTTTTTGATTCTCTCTCTTTGCTACTTGGTCTCTTTTTTGAGTCTGGACTTCTGTCCTGATCTCTACTAGACTTTTTATCTTTACTGGATTCAGGACTGCTACTTTCACGGCTTTTTGAACGCCTCTTCCTTTGGCTTTCAGTATCATTCCTCTTATATGAGCTTCTACTTTCTCTGTTTGAATACCTCTCTCTGTTTCTGCTTTGACTTCCCTCCCTCTCTGAGCTCCTTGATTCTCTCCTCCTCCTGTTCTCTCTTCCTCTGTATTTATCTGGTGTACCCCTCCTTTCTCTACTTCTTGATCTTCCTCTTCTTCTTGTTTCTCTATCTCTGTTCCTTGAATAGTCTTTACTTCTACTGCGATCTCTGTCTCTGCTTCTTGATCTTCCTCTCCTACCCCTATCTCGGCTTTTGCTTCTATCCCTTGTTCTGCTGCTGGAACTATGTTTTCCTCTAGCATGTTCACGCTCTTTGCTCCTTGACTTACGTTTCTCCCTGTCTCTACTCTTCCTATGGTCTTGTTCATTAGTTCTTGAGCCTGCCCTCTTACTTCTCTCCTTGCTCCTACTTCTTTCTTTATCTCTCCCTCTAGAATCATAGCGCTTTTCTTTTTCTCTCCCTTTCTCATGGTCTCTCTCTTTGCTTCTTGACCTTACTCTCTTTTCATCATGTCTACTGTGCTTAGAGTCTCTTTCTTTACTTTTTGATTTCTCTCGGCTTTTACTATGGCTTCTAGATTTAGCTCTTCTCTTGGCCTTGCTTTTGTTATGCTTGTCATCTTTTTCTGAATTCCTTCTTGTCTCCCTGTCTTTACTGCTGGATTTGTGATCTTTTTTCTTCTCTTTTTCACCTCTTCTGCTTGGACTTTCAGAAGCTTGTCTGTGGTCTGATATTTTTCTGTCTTTTCCTCTTCCTGGGCTTTTTTGATTATCTTTCTTGTTTTCATTTATTTCACTCCTTGGAGAGAGAAAGAGATGATTTTTAAAAAATATTTTTAAATCCCTCCACTCTGAAAAATTAAGTCAGAAGTGAGACAGCAATCAAAACTTGAATCACATAAGGTCATCTATATTAATAAGTAGGTATTAACAGTAGCATGATTAAAATCAGACACAATTAAGCAATGAGATAACCAAGTCAGCACCTTGTTTCTTTGTAAGTACCTATAACTGAAAATCTTAAGGCAACAGGTATTATGCTTAATACATAAGAAATCAGTGCATATACTCCAGAAAGAAATAATCTTACTTGTCCCCTTTTATCCATCTTTCTCCACTAGACACCCTCATTCTTTGAGCCCTCTGCATTTCTTGCCTCCAATGTGGAGGAGTTTCACTGCGTCGGAATCGATCTCTTGACCTGGATCTGGAAGGTGTCCGATAACGCTTGAAGGGAGAAAGACAACCGGGTCTAAGTTTGAATTTCACATGCTGTGATAACTAAGCAAGATTTTTATCCCCACCAGTCCATTCTACACAGCATCTAACATGATAGTTCACATGTATTTAGTAGTTCACAAGTTAACATTGACAAGTTAACTTACTGAAAAATATGTTTGTCGTTTAGTTAAAGCGAGAATACCACATGTCTGATCAAGTGACTATTTTTAAGGTAACTACTAATTCAGAATTTTTGTACTCTGCTGAGAGGTCATCTTCTGTTGCTTTTAATCAGCACAAATGCAACTCATTTGTCTAGAAGCTTATTTGTCTTAGCTTTCACAAGCAACATGGAAACAATGCTTCACACTTTCAGGCTTTTGCTAAAAATTTGAGGGATAGAAAATTCTGTTGCTAAGAACATTTGCTGCAAGTATTGCACAGCATATGGTTACACAAAACTTAGAAGAACCAATCTGATAGCTCCCTCCCTGCCAAAAAGGAGAGCAGTCTTCCCCAGATTCCTGGCACTCATGTCGTATTGGTTCTGGTGTTCACTAAAACCTTTTTTGGGCTAATTCCATTTGCTAGTTCATAGACTGCTACAGAAACACAAAGCATTTTTTGTCATATCCCCCCACCTCCCTTCAAATAAAGTCAGTATGCAAGCAGGAAATTAATTTTCCTTCTTGTCTTCCTTCAAGCCTCAGTCCCCAAATCAGTTATGATGCATCATAAATCCTGTCCTTTTGTTTTTTTTTAATCAACCATCCTAATAAAATTGGTTAGTAACACCAGTAGTAAGACTGTGCCACCACCTTGTTTACTTTGGGGAACAGATTGTAAACATTTACCCTTGGTCCTCTTCCTTTTATTTTCCTCCCAGATCTGGTCACCAACAGCCTCCTCTGGTATGTTGACTGGGAATTCGACAGATTACTAAAAATAAATTTTAAAAAGTGATATTGTTTATAACAAAGAAAGAAGAAAAGAGAAAATAAAACCAATTTTAAAACCTCTTCAGAAACTAAATTCAATGAAAATACACATTAAATTTTATTTTTTATTAACAGTGACGATAGTAACACCACATAGTAAAAAAACCTCAGATTTTGTGGCCACAAAATATTTTACAAGATTTTCGGATTTTTCTGCTTTTGAAAGAAGAATAAAATTGAATAAATTACAGATTCAGACAGGAGAGTTCCAATAAATTCTACTCAAAATGCAATACACTTTCATTTCTCTTTCTTGAATCAGTCATTTTAAATTTTTCATTCACTAAAACCATTTTCAGATGCTAAGCCTTTGTTCTAGGACAAAGCCAACAGTTGTCAATAAACCGAAAAATCCATTTTCATCCAGAAGTGCTCACAACATGGAATTGTTTAATAGGGAAAGGACTCACTTAACATTAAAGCCCTAACATAACCATACCGCTGTCAGTGCAAATTCAGACTCAGACCAGATATATTACCTTTCTCTTTCCTTTTCTCTACTCTTCCTTTCTTTTTCTTTCTCATCTACTTTAGGAGGACTTTTCCTCATCAGAAATCGGTTTTCAGGTACAGGAGGAATTTCTTCAGGACGGACAGTAGATAATGGCTGTGCTTCAGGGTTTTCATCTTCACTTTCACTAGATGAGCTTTATTTTTGTATAAAATAATATTTAAAATTAGTTACTTGGATGAGGGAAGACCTTTCAATATATTTAAGTAATTCAGAAATTCTCTTAATTCAATACACAATGATACCACAAGAAACTCAGGAAAAGGCTATTTCAGAAGCAACTAATTTTTTACCCTATGATACCTTTTCTCCAAAATGTACAACTGCAGTAGATTTCTGATCAACATCTTTTAGCTATGAATTCCAGTGGTGCAGCATTGAACATTCTATTTTATTCACTGAACATTCTATTGTATTTCTATCTAGATATAGCTATTTTTTAAAATTTATTTTCTTTTGAAAACGCTCTCAGTCAAATCAAGTTCAGATTTTACACTAGGATATATAACTGGCTATAAACTACTGTAACTTCAAGCAGTTGGTATAAAAAAACCCCATCTTACGTGAAAGGGGCTTAGTCCCACAGAAACAGTATTTAGGCAGCACTGCCCTAGGTTCACATCATACATTTTACTGCTAGTTTACAAAACTGACTTACACTGACACAGCTTTAATCTCACATTGAACCATAAGCAAAACTACTAAATTAGAAATAACATTTTCAGAAGCAAGGGTGCCTTTTGAGTTTTATTATCTTCCAGTGAAACAGCAAGACTTTTGGCATATCAGACAGAAACGCTGTTAGGTGTATTAATTTATTAATTTTTTGTTTAGTTCCACTTTTATTCCTGCAAACTACATTCTCTTAAGTTCCAGTGCATATAATTTAAACTGAATTGTACATAAGTGAATTTAGGGAAACAAGCTATCACCACCCATTTCAAATCAAGCACTCCTACAACTTTTCCAGCCAGATATACCTTAGTCCATTACTTCACTGCTTTACAGCTGCAGCACATACACACACGGACACTGTTCTTTGCCATCATATCAGAAAAATTTAAACCTGTATATAGAAATTGGTTTGTCTCTCAAACTTCAAAATATCTACTTCACTAGTTACAGAATACTATCCTGTAGTTATGGGACAAGAAAATAGTACTGTAGAGCGTACATATAACAAAATGAAAGGAAATTTCAAAATTGACCTTTTCTTGCTTTTCTTTCTCTTTTTCTTTTCTTTCTTATGTTTCTTGGAATTTTTCTTGTGTTTCTTTTTTCGTTTTTTAGATTTCTCTTCTGAAGCACTCTCAGAATCTGACGATGAATCAGAAGATGATTCCGAGTCACTTGAACTTTCCGAGTCACTGGATGAGGAAGATGACTTGTGTCTTTTCTTTTCTTCTTTCTTGGCTTTAAATCAGAATAGCGAAGACACATTTTAATATCAAACATTTCTAAATAAATCTCAGAAAAATCAACTTTTCTAGTATCTGCCTGAGCTGCTTATAATTGCATCATGAGATTAGTTTATCAAGATACTTAGGAACAAATTGAAATTTTGGAGAAGATACTGTTTCTCCCATGTACAAGAAAGGATTTGTCTAGAAATACAGCAGAAATTTCCAACATTTTGTGTTTAGGAAGCTCTAAAGTTTACACTTGCAGAACCATGTAAGTTTTCAGATTAGGTTTTATATAACATAAGCTAAATAAAAAGAATTATTTAAAATTTATTTTAAAAAGTGTTTATAAAAAATTTCTTGGATTTCAGGTTTAACCTGACTTACATCTAAATCTATTGAAATCACCAACAGCAGCAGTTTTGAAATAGAAAATAAGTGGCATAGACTAAACTGATTACTCACTGAATTTAGCTCAGAGGGATGATTCAAATAACCAACCTTCCCAAGTGAAACCATGCTCAGAGAACAGCCCTAATCCTCCAGATCATCATGTGTTGTTTGGGTGTTTTTCTTTATTTGTTTTGGATTTTTTGTTTTTAACATAAAGATACAAATGACTTACTAACCATCTGGTACGAAAAGGAACACTACTAAAGAAAGCAGGCTAGTCCTCAATTACATATTTTACCATTTCTTGAGCGGCCGCTGGTACTGCAGACTGGCAGTTTAGTGGCAATCTGATATTAGTCTCATGTGAAATAATCCAAGTACAAACGCACCTTTTTATGGCCTGTAACTGATCCAAGACCTACTTAGAAGTGATGTAAGTATTATTTCCAAGTCACACTAACTTGGAAAAAAACCAAAACAATACTATAAAAACTTCACTAAAGGAACTCTAGGCTTCCAAGTTATGACACTTCAGGTAAATCAGTTCAACGTTATGAATACTCTTCAAATGTGTTATGAAATTCGTGTCAGGCTATCATCCAGAAAATTAAAAGCTCTATCCAGAAAATCCCCAAAAAGTACAAAAGCACACTGGTTGTCTTTACAGTGCTGTAGTTGACTTTCCTGATTAGCATAAAATGTTATTTTACTTTGCCACTGCAAACTGCAAAGACAGTCCATCAGAAATTAATTTTAAAATTGTGTATGAATCCTAGCTAAAAATATTCATCTCTTCTGCAAAGCTATTAATAGCTTGCTCTACCCAAAGAATTCATGGTTTACTGACCTATACCAACACACAAACAATTTAAAAGCAACCTCCCACCCCCTGCTCTTCTGCACAAAATAGGTAATGGAAAACATAGGCACAGGAGACAGGAAATTCAGAGAACTTCAACTGTTCAGTCAAGTCAAGCATTTCTTCTATGGGCTTCCACTTGTGCCCAGTAAGACAATGCACTCTATACTTAGCTATTATCCATAAGTTATAAAATAATTAAGGCAACTAATTACAGAAACTTTGTTTTTTTAAAAAAAAGTAAAAGTACCTTATTATAACTTTCCCATTATAGGAGGTAATTTTTGTCCTTGCTCTACAGGAGGAAAATCCTCTTGGGTATTACAGTAACTCAAGTGTCAGAAGATAAAAGATTTTGAGAATTTCAAAAGAATTACAAGTTATTAACCAGCTTTTTACTTACAAAGATTCTTGATTCGGTATATACGTATGGAAAGAAAAATTCCACTTCAGAATTTCCTGCTAGCTGTCTCTGATCATATACCACTTACAGGTGTACAGAAAAAAAAAAGTTAAAGAGGCAGCAGTACCGAATATTAAGAAGTATCTATTAACAGCTATTCAACTTCTAGCATGCAGTTGTTTGGAAAATGGATTCTATTAATTTCATACAAACAGATTTGAGATCTGAAGGGAAAAAATAGAAAGGTGATACTCATGTACTGAACTTGAGACAGAGGAAACAATTCTATGAAGAGTAGATCTAGTCATGCCCTTCTGAAAAAAGTGGCTATTTAATGGAACAGAGTATCAGTTTTTGGAAATGTTAGTATTAGACTCTCTGACTGTGGGTTACACTGAATTGGCTGACTCTTGAGAGTTAGCAGTAGATATCTGTAACTGCAATCATGTGAGCTCAATGCGGAAATTCTCAAATTCAACACTACCTTGGTCCCATTTCTGCAGAACTACATGATGGAAGGTAGCATTTTTTCAAGGATGATCAAATGCAATAAAACTTACATAAAATTCCTTGCTGAACTGGTCAGAGAAGAGAATAAAAGTAAGTCTTGAGGATAACGAGTCTTAATATAATACTTGGGGATGCATTATTTGCAATAAAAATCTAGTTCTTCCTACCAACTTTATTCTTCATGGCAAAAAGAATTTGGGCTAGATTGATAAAAAAAAAATAAAATTGGTGAGGACAGATCCATAGTTGCCCAAAACACATTTCTGGTTGCACTTCAGGCAACTTGTTTATGACAAACGATGTGCTGGCAGGGGGTGCGAGGACGACTTCATATTGCCTCTTGGAAAAAACACAACAGGGTATGCTTTAGAATTACAAAGTTAATTGTGGATGTTATCACACCAACTGCAGAAACAGACAATTAAGGGTTAATAATAGAGGAGAGTCAGCATTTCTCAAAACCAACAGTTAAGCTCTCATTCCTAGCATCATCTCTTACTAACTTTTGTTCTGTATACAGTTATTGAATGTAAACTAGTGAAATCTCAAAATACATGTGGTTGCTGTATTTTCCTCCTGTCAATCCATGTTCCCATCTACCGTGTCTTGCCCACACCACCACCTGGCTATGGACTGTGATGCACTGATGTTCTAGACCTATCAGCAGCCTTCAGATTTTTCTCAGTGTTTTCATGATGATATTCGTAATGAAAGCTAAGGCACTACTGTTCTTCATCTTCAGTAAAGCATAAGCTGGTAGTGTTAGCTCATTTATGTAAACCAACACCTCTTGTGAATGAGAGACCTGCTCTGCCAGGTCTCTCATTCGCAATGCAGTGACACATACAGTGGTGAAAGATCTCCTCTTCACAGTGAGGCAGAACACTTGCTTCCAGAAGAACTGGCTGAGATAAAAGATCTGGATGTCAGCAAGCTAGCTGAGGCTTAACTCAGGTAACAGAGGGTCAGATACACAGTGCAGAAAAATCTCAGCAGAAGCAAGTATGGCATCTGGGCCTTTCTTTTTGTGGTCATACTCCTTATGGATACTTTTTTCTCCTAACGTTACTGAATCCCCACACTGGTACAGTGGATGAAATTTAATCCCATTGCAAGAAAGTGCATTAATTTTTCAGATGTGCATCACAGACGCAAGTCATACCTTTATGACCTTTAGAGTGAGTTTTTTTCATGGTGTTTTCTAGATGTTTATTCACAAGCCTTATTTGATACTGACTAATGATGGCCTGACAACCAACTGAAACACAACCTCTGTACTTCATAGATTATATGGTCATTTCTGGGTGCAGTATAAATTAGCAAGTTGTCTGACCCATTCAGGACAGCCCACTGACTGAAATCACTTGGTTCTCATCAGATGTTTTCAAAGCTTCTTGCAAAATGCTTCCAAATGACAGGTCTCATATTTTTCACTTCTCTTGTTGTTCCAGACTAAGATACCTAGTCTCTTTTTTCAAACTTTAAGCAAAAGTTCTTATTAAAGTACTATATTTACAGTCCCTGTAATATTTTGTATCAGTTTTAGATTGTCCAGTTTTAGATTGTCCAGTTTTAAATACATTCACAGAGTGTACCAAGTACATATTTAGAAAACAAAACTGAACATTTTCCAAATGAATTTGAATCAAAGCAGCCTGGTCTAGTAGGCCTGGTGCCACCCAAACAAAAAGAGGAACCTCACCTGAGCTCTAAATACCACAAACATAAGAAGTACTAAACAGGTTAACTAATTTCTAAGTCCCAATACACTTTCAAATGCTTCCTATCTATTCCACACTTTTGGTTTTGACACATTCAAAAAACCCACTGTACTGCACTCTACTGTCCCCTACATGCTTTTGAGATGTCTTCAAGCTCAAGAAATGTCTAAGACATCAATAAATGCTGTTATTTCCTGTATTTTCTCCCTCCTGCATCCGTTTTAAGTGCGTCAAAAACTGTGGCAGTTTTATTTGCATTCTTGCAACAAGATTAGGTATGCTATAGTTACTACTTTAAAACGTGTTAAGTAATAGATAAATAGAGAGGTGAGTTAGTGAGCAACTACCTGAACAAACATAATGTGATTCTTAACATGCAGCAACTAACATCAATGACAGATGTATCTGGGAAATCACGTGGCAGGTAGGGAGTGAAACAATAAGGAAAAAAACTAAACAAAAAACCAACAATGAAGGCACAATATCTGGCAAGAGATTTTGAATGTAATTTCTGGTGACATCTAACTCGTTCTGTCCAGCAGCAAACGCTATTTTGAACACTGAACTGATCTAGTGTTGGCAAATGGCAGATCACAACAACAAATGAAATCAATTCTGCCAACATGAAGGTCGGTGAGAAAGAAAGACTTCTATTTACAGTTCTGCTGTTCCAGCTCATTAACTTCAGGATCAGGTTTCAACTTATGACCACATCCAAACCAGATAAATCACTTCCCACTCCATTCACTGTGACGTATAGTATTTGCCAGACCATGAATTACATGATCAGACTGCATGACACAGCCAAGCACTCTCTGCATCTCAGCTCATTATGGACTGTAGCAAGTCTTGTGTTGGCCCCATGATATCAGACTCCTGGACTTGAAGAAATAACCTGGCCAGAAAGCAATTGGTATCAGGGACCTAAGTCAGAACAGATGACTTCATCTTGTAAGTCACAGCAGTGACACTCAAATAGTTACCGTATATCAAGTCCAATAACTTGTTTTGGACTACATCAGTCTGCAAAAAGAGGGTGCTGTTACTTCATGACATTTAGACAAGGTATTTTCCCTTTTTCCAGATAACATCTTCCAGTGTTTAATCACCCTGCTGTTCAGAGTACCAGGTCTTTGTTTCTATTGTGCATGTACCTTGCTTCAATTACTTGCCATGGGTTCCTATTATGTCTTTCACTGCTTAATTAAGGACTCACTGTTTTTTACAACAAAAATTATACCCAGTAAAGAAGGCCTCATACGTATGCGTTAGGGAACACTACCATACTTGATTCTTTTGATCAGATGTCATTTTTAGTGTGAGGAGTCCAGTATCACAAAAGCCTCTGGACATAGGCGTCTTTGTAGACAAGCAATCTACCACACAACTTCAACAGCAAACAAGAGGGGGAAAGAAGAAAAAAAAAAAAAAAGAGGGAGGGGGAAAAAAGCCATCTCTGGCTTCACTTTGAATAGTTTCAGCTAAAGGCAAAACAGTTTGCCTCTAGTGGCCAATTCACTAGGGAAAAAAAAAACCAAACACGAAAAATCTGGAACAGAGAAGTCTGAAACAACTGGTCATAGTAACCAGCTTGTGGAAAGAGGCTAACAACGATGTGCAACAAGGTTTCAGAAGAAACAAGTACTCTAGGGGATGAATGCTAAGAAAAGAGGAAAAGGGAGGATACAAGAACCATACAATTGATACAAGACCTTTATAAAGAGTGGGTATCCCACTCCCCTAGCTTCACCCATTCTACACCTGTATTGTTTTATCTTCTAATCTATACCACTCATGCATTTTCTAACAGATGTCATGCTCCTGAGTACTGTCCAGAAAACAAAATTATGTCGTAACACACAGCATGACTTATGAATTATTCTAAAAAATTATAGAACCTTTGAGAAGTCAGGAGCCCTAAAATAACTTCACTTAGGCCAAAGAAACTATTATTCTTGTCTTGTGCTTCAATATCCTTGGTGCAACCCTTCACAGTACATATCAACAGAATATGCTACAAATGGAAAAGCAGGATGATCCCTATCATATTTCCTACAGAACGTGCATCCTGGGTTTCCTCTGAGATTCTCCAGAGTGACAGCAACATCTGAGACTTTGCCTTTTTTTGTACGAGAAGCAGAACCCCATCGCAAATACCACATTCAGCTCTTCAGCGGCAGAGCAGAACATCCCTTCCAAAAAGAAAGGCAGGTTCTGACATATTCCTGTGTAAGAATATAGTTTACAGTAACTTAAAAAGGGTATCTACTAAAGGACAAATCCAGGCTTTAAGTGCCTGTTCTGAAGATTTACCTGAAAGAAACTTGAAATAAGTTCAATACCTGTAAAAAAAGCACCAGTTATCAAATAGAGTCAGACTGCCATCAAGCTTCTTAAGATACCTACTTTCTATAGGACAAGTGCTTGCTGGCCATGTACTGAAATTTAGCTAGTATAAGGAAATCCAAGATAGGAGAAGCTTTGAAGAAAGCACATACGATGTTTCTTTAATGTCTTCTGCATCAATGTATCCTAAGTTTTTAGAAGACAAACTGTACTGCAATATTATCCACCTTTTCACCAATTGCCCCTTCATTCATCACAAAGAAGTTTCTAAATATTTTTATAAGCAACCAAAAGGGAGGAAAATGAGCAAAATTACCTCATAGTTTGCATCTCTGTAAATGTACAGTTCAACTTTACCTTTGGATTTTGGAATTAACTCTCCACAACTCAGAATGCGTACTTCAGCATATGGTTTACTAGATGCATCTGTTTTCTGGTTTTCTATTTCTCTCACAACTTCCTGACCTGAGATGACTTGTCCAAAAACAACATGATGTCTGAAGAATTTAAACAAAAGTAAAAATTCTTAGTACTTAGATTTCTTAAGACAGTTCCCAAACAAACATAATAAGAAGATAAGACATATTTACCCATCTAAGTGAGGTGTCGGTTTAGTTGTTCTGTTGTTTCCAGATTTTAATTGAAAGAGAAAAACAAAGTCACTATTAGTGGAAAGCAATCAGCTTGAAGCATGTCATATACATAGATGAAGACAGAAGTTACTTTGAGCGAACTAGTAAAATTGAACAACACCAACACACATTATTCTAAGTTAGTGTGCAGTTAAAAGTATTTAATATTTCAATCATTAAACTACCTATTCAATTCATTGCTTTATCACATTTTACTGAACAAACAAAAATGCACATAACTTTTAGACAGCATCCTCATATAGGATATATTAAGTATTGTCTTTATTAAAAGAACGAATATAAAAATTAAGGCAACTGTCTCAGAGCAGGAAAACTGAAACAAATGAAAACAAGAAGAAATCAAAGGCAGAAAAAAGTAGGTGTATGTACACATTACTTGACGTAAAAGTAGAACTGACTTTCTCTCAACTTTCCTCTATACTAGCATTACTAAGGCATACAGTTGTCAGCCACAGCAGAAGAAAGATACTGGGAAAATTACAGCAATGATCAGTCAGAAGTCCCAAAATAACGGCCTAATGCTAAGTGACACATACAACTCGCCATGTTAATTAAGGTTGAATCACAGGTAAACGTTACATAGTTTGAGAATGTTTTCGGTAGATAAACAGAAGAGTCTACTGCAACATATGTTAAGAATGTCAGTCTTAACTATAAACGAGACTGCATCAGAAAGTTATTTTGTCACTCCCAGAGTTGTTTTGCTTCCTTCCAGACAACACTTACTAGCAGAAAGTGGTAAGAGTTCTACAAGGAACTAACAGGTTTGCTTTACTGCCCGAGTTAGAACACAGCTAATGAGAACTACCAAAAGTTCTCTTGCACAGACAATAAGCACTAAACACAGAAGCAATAAAAACAGACTCCCTAAACACCACAGTAGGAAAATGGCAACTTCCATGTTACTTTGTGGAAAAAACATCAACTTTGCGCTTGCACAGGAGCTAGTCTTCAATATTTAAAAATACTACCTTTACAGCTTACACATGGTACACCACACACACATTTCAGGACAGTACAGTACTTACATAAAGAACTGTGAACCATTTGTATCTTTCCCTCGGTTGGCCATTGAAAGGAGAAATTCTTTGTTGTGCTTTACAGCAAAGCTTTCATCTAAAGAAAGTGTTTTCAGTTACTTTAAACATACCACAGATACTATAATCAAAGTATCATCATCCTTATTAAACAAATCTGCTAGTCACTTCAGTAAAAAGTTGGTTTAAAAATAGATTGAGATTAATAGCTATTTTAAAAATACATTATTTCCCTCCTTTCTAAATAACACAATTTAATAAGGAAAAAATATGGGTTAATGGTTTATAGCCTGAGGAAAAAAAAAACCACCTAAAAAATTGAGTATTCTTGTTCAAGAGATTTGTTTCTTACCAAGACTAGCAGAGACCTCACCATTTTAAGTTGTTGCTCTTTCTATTCTGCACATACTGATCCTTGTCTCTTTGGAACAGAAGTTTTTTAGCTCTGTATTAACTATTAAGGAACCCCTCATTTTGGGGCATTTTTGTTTAATTTTTAATACACATGGATATCCAGATTGACAGCAATCCCAAACAACTTGGTTTGTCTGTCAGACCCACAGATGAACTTACCAAGCTGGTTACTAAGAAAATAAGTTTAACTTGAATTAATCCTATTTCTGATAAGCAAATAATTGTAACCACATCTCCCTTCTTTCCCAAATGGCATAAAGGCTGTTGGGGGGTGTCCTGGTTTGAGCTGAAATTTCCTTGTTTTGTGAAATGGACAAATAGAATTATTCCATGTAGTACAATAATTCCACATTTAATTGGTTAAGAGAGTCAGGTGAATGTAATGTTACGTCGGGAGCCTTTAAAAGCAGCAGCTCGGGGGTGGAGCAGCCTCTTGGGCTTCCGGACTGCTGCACGAAGGTGGCCTGCCGCGGACCTGCTGGCAGACATCCAGCCCTGACCAGGAGAACGACCAGCCCGAAATCTGAGGGCTTACACCCCCAGAGGACCTAAGGATTACAGACTGTGAACTATTACTGCCGCGAGTCTTGTCTGGAATCGGGTGAGATATCCAAAGCTCCCGGCTGTTCGTGCAGGGAGCTTTCCTGAGTTTTCTCCGCCTGAGAGCAGCGGGGTTTTCTCCCCCGCCTTTCCTGGCGCAAGAGGAATCTGACCAGGCCAGAGCAAAGCAAGGCCGCGCACTCCTGCTCCGCTGTTGGCTGCCTGCCAAGAACTGACCTTGAAAAGAACAGCTTGCGTAAATCTCCTCTTCTTCGTTTTTTTTCCTTTTTCTCTTTTCTGGGTTTGTGTACCTATACATAGTAGTCTATAGTGTGGATTTATTGCGTATTAAAAGTTTGTTCCAGTTTCCATAACGCAAAACTCAGATGTGAATTTCTTCTTTCCCCTTAAAACCTCTTCTGTCTCCAGTGAGACAGAGGAGAATCGTTAAGGAACTCGAGGGGTTGTTTACCTCGGCCCTTAACAGGGGGGGATCCAAACTCTTCAGATAGAAGAGGTTTCCTCAATATCGGTTAGATACAGAGGGCAGGAGCAAGCCTTAACAAAGAAGAAAAGTATGCTATCTGTAAGGCTGTGGTTTCATATCACACTATTGTCACTGGCAGTGAAAGGGACAGTCCCACTGACTTTCCAGTCACCTATACAATTGCTATCTGGCACAGCATCAAGTGTCAATCTAATCCTATGGGTGAACGGGTTAAAGGATCCTCAAAAGCAAACACTCCCACGAATTCAATTTTATACTGTGGCTGAGTTGAATAGGCAGTTTGCAACTGCCAGAAGATAGGTAGAGGTTTTGCTGCTTCTTCCATCTCCCCCAACAACACATTTCTCCAAACCCATCTACTCATTTGCGTTGGTTCTGATGCTCGCCAAATTACTGAATTGGGTCTACTCACTAATATGGAAGTAAGTAATTTTTTTACTGCAGTAGTCTTTGCACAATTCAGCAAGCGGAAACAGCTGAAAGTTTTATGTGAGTGATAGTCAGTGCAAGGTTAAGACCTCTCCCTTTTCTGGCAGTTTTAAACTGTTGAATCAACTCAAGGTCTGATATAAAATTACAGCCTGTCCCCACTAAGATAGTGAATAATTCTATAGATTGTTTGTTGCAAGTTCAGACAGGAAACCAGAATTAAAAGTGGCAGTGAGGAGGGAGGAGCACAATCACTCCTGCTGTCGGCAACTACCCATCACATGGGCTTAGTTATCATACAAACACTACTCCAAGAAACACAGAGATGCTCCACTGCATTCTGGACAAACACAGCCTGAGAAACACACTGAAGTGCAGAAGAGGTACTGCTTCTACAACACTGTCCAAAAAAGAACCGGGATTGTGAGAAAACTGATGGCCCCTATCATTAATTCTTCTTGGGTTCAGGAAAGCAGAGCTTTATGCTTTCTCTTAAATAAATATTTCAAATAAAACCTGACTCTAGCACACCTTTCTCCTTTTCACTGATGGAAAAGACAATCCCCAGCTTTTATTTAGCAGCTCAATCCAAAAGTGTATGTTTAAAAACAGTTATAAAAATGTTATAAATCTTGTAAAAAGAACGAATACAAAGCAGCTTGATTTTGATTTTCCATTATTTAAAAATTAACCCTAACCTAAAGTGGACAGTCTAAGGCCTCCAAGACCAGACAAAATCTTAACGAAAACAATGGAGCTCAGGTTTACCGAACAGGCTACAGAATGTAAGGGTGACTGCTTATAGTAACACCAAAACAGAGCAGACTCACAAAACTCTTACCTTCAAAAAAGCCACCATAAATTGATTCTCCTCCCCTGCCATTTCCTTGAAAGAGGAAAAGTGACAGTCACAACTTAAAGTAGTGATTAAAAGAGTCACATTATGTAGTAGGTGCTTCATAATACAAAATACTGATCCAACTGCATCCATTATTCTTCAAGATATGCAAAGACGACCAAGACGCATCTTCACAATCTCAAAGCAAATTTGGAAAACAAGAAAGTATTCTCCCATGTGCTCTACTATAGTCTCCCTTTTTTCTTCATTTTCCAGCAGCAGATAATATTTTACTCTCACATGAAAACCTTTTAATAGAAAGTACTCAGTACTCAGAGTACTGAGATAACAGAGCAAAAGTGTGTGTGTGCACACGTGTCTAAGTTTGTATAAGCTTATTATATAAGTTTTCATGTAAAGGTTCTTATGCAGAAAAAGGGGGGAAAGCAGCTGAATCACAGAATAAATAACACAGGTAAATGATGCTACACAGAACTCCAGCAATACTCTATTACACAAGCATTAAAGTTTTCTTCAAAGACTCGCATCATACCTTCACTGAAGTCACCTCCTTGGATCATAAAGTCTTTCACAACCCTGTGAAACAAACAACTTTTGTAATGCAATGGCTTTTGGGTGGATTTTCCTGTACCCTTTTCACCTAAAGGGGAAGAGGAGGAACAAAAAATCAAAATTACTCTCTGTACCTGTAGAATCTCCACTACAAAAAAGTAGAGTAACCAAAATCAACAGGTAATCAAAACCATCTACTAAACTCTGAAAAATCAGCTTGTGAGGTAGACACATACATAAGCACCCTGTAACACCAGTAAGAAATCAACATTTAAGAAAGCAGAGCAGAAACTACCTTCTGTCTCTATAGTTACACCAGCAGAACTCCTTACTGACATTACTATACTACTCTGGTCTCTTCCATGCAGATTGACTGTAATTCAACAGGTTTAA
Source organism: Buceros rhinoceros silvestris (assembly GCF_000710305.1). Classification (NCBI taxonomy): domain Eukaryota; kingdom Metazoa; phylum Chordata; class Aves; order Bucerotiformes; family Bucerotidae; genus Buceros; species Buceros rhinoceros. Next base: position 9,712 of record NW_010398102.1, on the reverse strand, counting down.
GGTAAGTGGCACTGCTCAGAAGCATGTAAGAAACACTCAGATCTTCCATTACAACACGGCAAGGTTGTAAGGTACCATAAATGCTCATAACAAAACCAAAGATCAGGGGGAAGGAGAAGGAATCTCGTTCACTCCCCGGCTCATGATTACAACTGCCATCTCTCTCCCTTAGGCTAGCTCTGGTGCTAAGACCCTTAAGCTCTCTGCTTCAGCTACAATACTATCTACTTTCCCTGCTACCCTCAAATAGATAAGGTCTGTGCTGAGTCATCTCCAAGATGAATGGCTCATGGCGGGTCCTGTGAATGGCAGGGCCAACCTCAAGGTAACACTAAACCGTAATAGGTGGGAGTATGTTAGAAGGAAATTGATTTCCTCCTCTCAGTGCTGGCAAACCATTAGATTTCATCTTTCTATAATTTTATTCTGAGCTACGAAACCAGTAGCTTTAGTCAAGGGCAGCTGCCTCTGAACTTATCTGTAACAGACTGGTGCCTCCATATGGATCTGACTAGCTAGAAAAAAATACTTTGATAGGAACTTTGATAAATGTGAAGCTGTATCTGTTCCACTAACTTGGCATATGCCTAATGTAGGTACGCCAGAAAAATACTAACTGTTGATCTCTGTTGTGAAAGGCAGCATATACTTTTCAAAGCTGCCCAAAAAAATGAGTAAGGAAAACATGTAAAATAAAAATTTGAATTAATTTGCTGATGATCAATACCATAAACACCCTCCTCATACATTTTCCTCACTGTTCTTAAGATGTTAAAGCAGTAAAGTAGTTCAGCATCTGAATTTGATTTTGCGTGTCAGCAACTAAGTAAGAACTTAGTAGTAGTAGTACTTGTTCCTGACTTGAAATGCTGTTGAAAGACCAAAAAATCTAAAGCAGCTGCAAGGAATAACACTTTTATGCAATAAATCTGACTTCTGGGCAATTGATAGAAGATCTAGAATGCCATGGTCACATGATAACATACAAACAGCCATTAAAAAGAATCACTTTAAGGTTCAAAACTGTTAACAAGTTGTCATAATCTGACTTTGTGCCAGTAAACCTAGTATCAGATCAGATAATACCTACATTTCTGCATACATCATGAATGGTGCACTAAGTGTTCTAGCTAACTTTACACTGGTGTAATTATGCATTCACACCTGATTCAGATCATACTAGTACTGCTGGGTGATCCAGTACTAAGCTACAAAGCCTTGACTTGAAAAAGAACAGACTTGGAAGGAAAGTAAGCAGAAAATGCTCAAGACAAAAGCATGTCTGCTATTTATAAATGCAAAAAAATCATTCTTGTGATAATAAGTTTTGCTGAACTGTCAGCATTTTCAACAAAACCAGATTGTCCACAGGACAGTAATTCTGTTTGGAAATGCTTCCAGCAGAGAATCTTCTCAGTATTTTGTTCAAGAAACAATCTGAATTTCAATAGAAGTGGAAATCACCAGTCTTCCTCAACAAAGAAAAATTAAAATGAAGAAATAAAATTACTAATGAATACCAACAATACCTTTCAAATACATCAAAGTATCATAAGACTGAAAAGTAAGTCTGCACAGTTGACCTCTTATTGGCTACCTTTCAAGGCTGGATCATGTTATATAACATGAACAGCAATATCTATGCTAGCAATGGAAAATCAGCTTACTGTGTCCGCATTTAAAGTTGATTAGTATATACTCCCTGCAACATACTAAGCCAAAGCTACAAGTGCTTTGATTCTACATCAGATGTACATGAAAAATCAGCTGAATCTTCAGAGATACCAAGAACCAATGTTTCACATACTTATTTTTATATGTAAGAAAATTTCAGGAAAAATAACAGACATCAACTGCTAAGATGGTATTAACGTTTAAAATTATAAATAAAATTTAAAATCCACAAACCTGTGCAAAGGCAGCGGAAATTCTCACATGTTTTTGGACACACATCTGAAAACAGTTCAAAGACCACTCTTCCAGCTAGAAAAAAAAGAAGATATTCATTATGAAGTTCATTGGTATTTGTATTATTCTTATATGAGTATCATTGTTACAGAATGGGTATTTTAATTTTCTTACCAGGTACATTGTTGATGGCTATGTCAAAAAAGCAACGAGGTCTCTGGACCTTTACTCCCATGGCTTCGAAAGTTTAAATACTGTAAGTAATAAAAACAAAATTTAGTTTTTCCTTTTATGTAGTGAAACTATGCATAAGTCAATGTAGAAGACTTTACAAAGACAACAAAAACTGCAGAAAAACAAATCTTAAAAAATAAACCAGAGCAAACATAAGTATTTTTAAAGGTTCAGAAAACACAGAGTATTTTAGGTAATTTTCATGTTTTGTAGATGCAAGTGAGTGATTTTTTTCATGTCTGCTGTAACAGTGTTAAATTTAATAGAATGCCATACTTCAGATGAGGAAATGCAAAAAGAAAAGATACTATAACATATGGGCATAATAAAGCTTGAAGTCTTCTTGCTATCCAGATAGCATAGGTAGTTACCTAAGTTGCCTGCTTGTAGAATTCTGTACCCTAGGTAAAACAAGCATCAGAGAAGGGAAAAAACCAAAACAGAAAAAAACCAGCTTTGAAACCAAACAACTTATTTGAGTGGTGTCAAACAATTTTTGCAACTGCCTTTCAACTGTTTAAAAAGACTAACTTTTAATCTCTGTCGAGCTTAGTGTTAGTGGCTGAAGAGGCTGCCATCTCCACATGCCAGCCCATCCCTCTGGTTGGGGTTACCAGTTTCAGATCAGGCCTGCTCTCCTCAGGACAACATCGGCTGCCGCAGTCCGCAACCCTGCTCAGTTCATCTCAGCTACTATTAATTACCCAGGCTGTGAACTACAGTTTCTCAAGAGATAACAAATTGTGATCTAGGTGAACAGCCCAGGATGGTGAACTTCAGCTGCTGCAGGTGAGTAATAATCGTGCAAGCCAAGAACACATACTTTCAGAAATACCCAAACTTTTGCCACAGAGCAGTCAAAGAGTGGAAAACAACTTACAATGGTTACAACTTGACAAATTACCAATGTATTGTCATGTTAAGACTTAAGCATACAATTTCTTAGAAATATATTTCCTGGATTCCTGTCACTGTAGTTATCAGCAGCTGCTCTATTCAGGATCCAAACCATTCTATATGAAAAAAAACAAAACAAAACCAACAACCCTAGATGCAGCTCTTCCACAATTACTGTGAAGTGAAATAAATTTGGCTTTTTATTTTTTCTTTTCCTTTTATGCCATTTCTTATCTCTCTTCTCATATCTTTGAGTATATTGATCCTGTTTGTGTAACAAGCACTGTCTTAATCTGATTTGCACCTCTGGCCTTCCAACATTATCTACAATTATGATACTATTTTCCTTTTCTGAAGCCCCATTCTCTCTGACTTAGTTAAGAAACGGGAGAAAAATAATGACAGCAAAAGGATCTGCAAGACTGACGTTTGAAATACAATCCTTAAATTTGCAGTTCTAATTTTTTTTATTGCCAGAAAACACTACTCAAATCTACATACACTACTCACATACTACATACATTTCTCCTAGAGCTTCCCTCATAACTGTGCCACGGAACAGCCTCAAAGAATTCAACTGTCACCATCTGTCACTCTCAGCTTATAAAAAAAGAGGCTATAAGAAATAAAAAGACAGCAGAGTAATTGTGTTAGTCTATATTCTCTCTACCTGTGCTCAGTGTCACTCCTAACATTTTGCCAAGATTAACACAATGAAAAATCACAAGAACTATGCAGGACCGAAATAAATTAAACACCACTTAGTAGTTTATCATGCATGTGATTTTTAGGATGACAAGACTTTGCAAACATTCAGAATCTCATTACATATCCTCTTAGCTGTGTAATGAATACATTCATTCACAAGCCAGAGACTGGTCAAAAGCAGCAAGCTTGCCTCAGTCTGCTTACTCCTCTCCCTGAATTCCTGTTTCTCTTCTATTATTGTAACAAATTTGGTAGTCAGGTAGAGAAGCAAATAGAGAAAACACCTGTAGCTGTGAACTTGCATGCTGTTGGGTTAGGAGAAGGATAACCACCTCACCACGCTGCTGCACAAACTCTGGGGCAACATAAAGGTGGCAGAGTTAGGCAAGGGAAGGGGGTGAAACAGGTGAGAGGGGACAGACTGCCCTAAGAACTGAGACCATCCAGAAGGACAGCCATCAGCTCACACTGTCAGAAGACAGCAGACCATACAGCTGCATGGAGGAGCAGGGGGATTTTTTTTTCCCTAGGAAACCTCTTGGTATAAATGCTACAATGAACATTGTTTGGTGGTAGAACCAACAGTTTAAACTGAACTGAGGCATATCAGGACCAGTAGTACCACAACTGATCAATTGATTGTGCTCAAACTTTAAACATCTTGCTTTACAGGCAACCTGCTTGAGAAATACAGAGGTGCGCCTTAACATTTATATATGCTGTTTTAGCCAAAATAAATGCAAACTATCTCAACATTTCAAACATTGATAGTTACTAAAGCTGAACTGTAAACCAAATGTCAATACACCTACATCAGTCGATTTTTAACTCGGTTAAAGAAAGAAGGAAGAAACAAAGAATTCTATCTAAATCCCTATTCTCACCACCTTTTGCTTAATTGGAATATTTTTCTACCTCTACATCATCTCATCAACAGTGGAACAAATGAAGCTTAGTCCCTGTTCTAAATGTTACCCCAATGTTCCCTGCATTTTCCCTAAATCCTCCAATAATATCCCTTAAATACTGGCTGCACTTGATTCTAAACAACAGTTATGTCAACTGATCAGGATGAACACCCTTACTGGACAAACACCAAGACAAGTAACTCTCAAGCTGATGTTGCCTGGAAAATCAGGCTAAAATATCAGTGACATTTATCCTACTTACAAGTCAAGTGAGCGTTTCCTCTCCAATACACCTAAATATCTTCTGCCCAGTTACTACTTCAGACAGACCTTCTCCTGAAGTGTAACAGGGAAAAACAGTGAGTCACAAACTATGCATGAAGTGTTAATTTCTGTTCACGTGATATTTAATACCAAACACAATCTTGTACATACTGATAATTGAAAACTTGCCTGTATTAAAAGCAAGTGTATGGGGTATGAATGTTAAATACAGAACAAAGAAAATAAATTTGAAAACACTAAGAATAAAATCAGAAAATTACAAGTAAAGCTCAATAGTACTATATGTTTGGTAACAGAGTTTACACAACTTGTGCATTTCTCTCTTCAAATTTATTTTCAATTAGAACGTGGATACTCTTAATGCACAATACTTCGCCTTTTTTAATTGTGAACTTCACGTAATTTTACTAGTGAAGGGACTAGGATTTTTGTGTCAACCCAAACTGTGTTCACTATATATACACACAAAAGTTTGCTATGCAGAAGGGCAATTTTGAGAAGTCAGCGTACTTCTTCCTTCCAATACTCCTCTGTAAAGTAGGACAATGTAACAACCAAAGTACTATCCTGAAATGTTCAAGCCATTCATCATTCTCAACCACCTCTCGTTTGAAGAGTCTCTTACTAAGTCTAAGTAGAAACTATGCCAAAACACTCCAAAATACACAATCAAAACAAAACAACCATAAAATTATCCCACTTCAGTATACCTAACAAAAGCAGCCCGTTTGTTTTATTTCTGAAAGTGGAATTAGAGTTCAGCTTGAAGCACATTTGTGTTTATTTACAAATACATCAGAAATACTTAGTTTTGTCAGAACAGCTGCATCCATAACCACTGCATCACCAGCTCTATCCCTCAGGGTGCACATCCCTTCATACCTCCACCGGACTCATTATTTTGCTCAAGTATTTGCAGGATAAAGCTGGCCAATTCATGGCCAGCCTACAGAGAGCTGTTCTTCAAACTGATCTGTGCCAACAGAAAAAGCAAACCATTCTGCACTGTTCACAAGCATCTCTTTGCCAGAGATTCTAACTCACACGTGTTGATATGGTTAAAATTATGTCTTGGGGAATTTTTTTCAAAATCACCTGTGCTAGCAAGGATCTGGTAATAACACTGTTTAATATAAACTAGCTCCTTTTGACTGAGACAGGCTAAAAACCACTCACAGATGCACACCAACTAACGTATTAGCACATCATGCATCTCACAAGAGCTGATGGCAAGCATCAATAGAGTAAGTACTATTTCCTAGTTTTAGGGGGGGAGGGGAGGGCGGGGCAGGGGAAAGATCTTTGCAGCTATGCCAAACCAGTCATGGGAGTACCAATTTGATCCAGTTTCTGCAGCGGACAGAACAGATCTGGAGTAAAGATGTATTCAGTAGGAAACATGCAATCGTGTCACACTCCTTCACTTCTTTCTCTGTCATCATCAGCACTCCCTTATTTTTAATTTCTCTCTGACCTTGCCTTTGTAGTTGTTTCTTGCATCAATTTACAATTACCTTCTGCTTTAGTCTTTGCTCAATGTCCAAACGAAGTGAACAATAAAGTGCCTAAGTTCAAACTCCTAGCATTTTGTTTCAGACCATCCACAACTGCAGTAAGACAAAACTACATTGATTTATACTAGAAAGATGGGCATCTGGAATCTTCAGAAATATACTTTTAAGCAAAAGTTTGAGTCCAGAAAATACAAATGCACAAAGTGAGTACTGAACAAGTATCACATTTGCTGTGAAGCCAGTATGAATGCAGGTTGATACCAGAACAGAGAGCTCATACATCCACGTGTTTAGCTTTCATACAGATGGCCACGTGGCTCCTTAAAAACTACTCTTGCTTGCTCCCTCCAAGGAAAGATCTGGCAGCAGCGCGTATCAGCTTCAGCTTCTATCATCAGTGATGGTGCAGCCATAGACTAAAAACATTTTATGTTCATTCCCATATGGATTAAACTAGAAATTAATTTATTATTATCGAATGGGAAACATGAATTTTGTTCCTCATTCTATTTCTGTGTCAGAGCTTCCAGTTATGTTATGATATTGAAGGTGCAAACAACAAAAATCCAACCAGCCAACCTTCAGTCTCCATCATTTCCTCTACATTTCCCCCAGACATCATTATCTTTTCCTCTGTGTTTCACCATAAAAAATATCAAAATTAGCAGTAAATACAAGTAAGGAATTTTTTTTTTTCCATTTTACTAATCAGCTGCACAAGATTTAGGAATAAAATACCCTTGCACGCAGTTCACATTTAGGATGCTGTCTTTGCAATCACATGGATTTAACACACCTATAAAAAGAAAACATAGGTGCTCTACAAAGACCTATGAAATTTATGCAGGAAGAGTTTCTACTCATCATCAGAAATCACATATTAGGTTTACATATTACAGGTTTTCAACCTGACTGCCCCGTCTAATGGTATTTAGAGGGAAAAGATAACCACTAAAACAGACATCTGATATTTTTGCAGGCAAAAGGTGACTGACATCACTTTCTACCAGGACTCCCTCTGGAGTAATGCTACAAGTCTTTTTTTGACTATTGACATAGTATTTTTCCTGCCTAAAAAAGAAATCAAAGTCAGAGATACCTGGCAATATCAACCATGGACATGAGGCAAGAGCGTGCTATCCTCTCAGGGAGATTTAAGAAAATCCCATCCTCAGATATGTCCTGACTAAAACTGCAGCACAAAATTATAACGCTACTGCACTGCACAGTTCATCTACATCACATTTAGTATGATTTTTTGCAATTATTAACATGAATTTAGTCTTCTTGTACTAAAGCATAGAAGGGATATACACCCAGTTTTAACAACCCAGCTGGAAGAACCTAACATTCAGCCGTAAAGGGTTCCTACTAGATCATGATCTTTGTTTTCTTTACCTAGGATAGAAACCTCTGAT
>NW_010398102.1:0-1778 GCF_000710305.1 Buceros rhinoceros silvestris | reverse complement strand
TTCTTTCCCTAGGATAGACACCTATGATGAAAAAGATATTAAAATATCTAACCACACTCTTCTTGATAGCAAGTTAAAAGCTCTGTTGCCAGGAGTTAGCCATGATTTTCTATTATCTAACTTGTGTAGAAAGCACTTTTTTTTCTGTTAAGATTTGTGAGTCATTTGTGAGGCATTTTCTCCCAGGTCTATGCACAAGTAAGTGCCTTTGCTGATGTTCACTGCTTTCCCAGAAGCAGCAAAGAAACATGTCCATTTCAGTTATGCTATTTCTAACCAGAAAGTGGATTAGCATAGGTCTGAAGCCATGAATTAATATTTGAAAATTTATAAAATGCTCAGAAAAGGCACGTTTTAGCACTGTATGAAAGGGTCTAGTGTAATTTCCAAGTTTTTTATCCATTAGGATCCCCAAACTGAACTTCAGAAGAGGAATCTCTTCCTCTTCCTGAAGATGAGAATAAGGCAAAACTATGCAACAGTAGAAGACAGTTCTTAATGCTAACCCACATTTACCAACCATAACAACAAAAAACCCAACCTTGTTCTATCATCTTTTATTCTTATGTTGTCATTTCTGTACTATGTTAGCTCTAGATCCCTTCCCTAACTTATCCCAGCATTCCACCTAAACCTCACTCCATTAGAGGACAGCTAGATTTGCTCCCTGGCACTCACTGACTCTGCTTCTGAATGGAAGACGGCTCCTAAATGCACATGGCATGGAGGAGTAAACTGGTAGGAGAGACATCATGCTGCAGCAGAGTAAAATCCTCCACTGCAGCACACGTTCTTCACTCCAAATTCCCTTATAATCCACAGATTTTCTGAGATCCTAAGAGGAAAATAAGTAACTGTCTTTGGGTAATAGCTTGATGACTGCTTAGCTAACTTAAAGTTTCTGCTTCACAGAAGAGGACTGGAAAACCAGAAAATCTTAGTAAGAAATATAGTCAAAGGTGCTCTCGGATGATTATTAATGTTGGTATCCTTTATATGTCTTCTTCAGATGTATTTCATATACAGGAAACTATGCTTTTTTCAGAAGTCCTTACAAACAATTTTAAAAAACTGATAAATCAAACTCTGCCAGTTTCACTATCATGTCCACTTTCCATATTTTTGTCATATTTTTGTCATGGTAGCAACTGAAAATTTGATTATCCATGATTACTAAAATATAACGAAGTAGTTAAATATTAGGCAACTACTAGCAAAAGTGACTTCTTTATCATCATTATGGAAAACACTTTTCTAATTCTGACTGAATTGTGAGGCAATTCAGTCAACAATATTCTGTCAACGGTTTCAATAAACTATTTCTTTTCCTTCTAAACCTCTCTCCTTCAACATCCCAAGTACAATCGTAAATACACAGTACTTGACAGTTTGGTCGTGGCTGCAAACAAAATGAGCCTGAAACTTATATTACTTATAAAAATCTCTGAAGTGCCTTAGGAAATCCTTGAAGGAGAGGCCGAGGACCCTCCTGACAGCCGCAGTAGCTCCTGTAGGCTCCACTTCCCTAGGAGAGGCCTGTAGAGGGGAGGAGAACATGTGGCACGCAGACAGGCCAGTTACTTCGCCTTCTAGGGGCGGAGGGAGAACTCATTCAAACTCGGGAGCAGACATGGGGCAAGACAGCGAGCACCCCCCGAGGCCGACACGGCGCTGGCAGCAGTCAGGCAGAGCCGCGGCGTGCTCGGCCCGCGGCTCGTTAGACCGCGGAGGGGCAATGCCGGGCCTGGCGGACCTTTCCACCTGGCGCAATTCTCGCC
>NW_010398101.1:124314-140494 GCF_000710305.1 Buceros rhinoceros silvestris | reverse complement strand
CCCCCCACCCCGTAGTGCTCAAAGAGTGTGAGAACAAATGTCACACAGCTCCTTGGTTATCTTCTGTTATGATAAAATAGAGGAGTTGATCTTACTTCACTTTTAATAAAATCTTGTCATCTAACGTGACAGTATAAATAGCTAACAGTGAATGGTCAAAGAGAACAGCTCCCAAGCGACTCATAGTATTTAGACAAACAGTTTGGCTTATTCTATAAAAAGGAAAACTAGAGTTAAGTCACAGTCAGTTTTATAGGCAAAAGGGCTAGCAGAATATAAGAAGAAACTAAATGTATTGTTAAACCTTTTCTACTTGGTGGGATCCGCTGTATCAAAGAAAGGTTTAGCTGCCTTCATCTTTCAGAAATCTGATGGTGGATATCACAAAAAACAAGCATCTTTTAAAAGTATTCAAGTTGAAGGCTTACCGAATCAATGAGAATTTGGGAAGGAGGAATTTAGAAAATGAGTAGTTACTTAATAAGCACGAGACAACATCTGGACCTATATGATGATATCAGCCCTGCTTCAAAGGCATCGATAAAGCCTGCCGGATTTAGAACTCTTGTGAACAATGAATAGAAATGGAAAGAAATCTGGTAAACTGAGCAACAAACTCTTTCTAGCTAAGAAGCAGAGGTATTTTTCTCTTTTGATTTAACCCTAAATAGGGTAAGAATTTGGCAAGGGAAATTTTTATTCTGTTGTATCTTAAGAGCTAAAAATAAGGCTGACGTTAATTGTACTGAAGTTGCTACAAAGATGTTAATTTAATAATTTAGTTTTACTTTTTCCCTTAGAGTTAACCTGCTCACAGATGTCTTCTATGTACAACTCCACCCTTCCCCGCTAAGCCCTTGCTGTGCTATACTAACTAGAGCATGTCCAGCTCTGTAAGCAGAGTTTGTACACTTACACATGGTGGTTCAGCAATTAATAAACCAGGTTTCTCTGCAAGCTCTGTTTAACTGGCTATAAATGACTGGAACAAAAAAAAAAAGTGTTGAAAGCAAGATTGTGCCTTCAAGTACAGCCTTCAGCAGATGCTAATGATAGAGTTGTTCTCATCTGGAGAAAATAAAAAGTTCAGCTTATAAACAGGGTTAAATCACAGCTTTAGCTTGTGGTGGAATTTGCCAGTTGATACTTAAGTTCCTTTTCCTCCCTCTTTCAATATCCTTAACCTGTCAGTGAAATAATGCGATGGTCTTTTGAACCATTAAACTTGCTATGTACCTGCCTTGCCTGGGTTGTTCCTTCAGCATTAGCTATAGAAATATCTTGACCTTAATTCCTTTTAAAAAAAATTTATTTATTTATTTATTTTATTTGGTCAGTGCCAGCACAGAACACGAGGTCAGAAGTGACCTCAAAGATAATCCGGTCCAACCTTTTTTGGCAAAAGCCTAATCTAGATAAGATGGTCCAGCACCTTGCCCAGATAAATCGTACAAGCATCCAGTGTTGGGGAGCCTACCACTTCCCTGTGGAGATTATTCCAATGGCTGGTTGACCTTGTGGTGAAAAATTTTCCTACTGTCTAATTGAAATGAAAATGTGTAATTTTTTTTTTCTTTCTGGCATTTCTGTGAAGGACATACAACTCACCATAGAACGTTTTATCATTTTTCTGTATTTGTGCTTCCCAAATATTAACTTACTAACCCGCAAGGTACTGACATGCTAGTTCCAGGTCTGCTTTTCTTTCTCAGATACACAAAAATTTGAAGTGCTCAAAGAGTCTTAGTTAGTTTAAATCAACATAGCTCTGCTGTTTTTAATGAAGTTATGCTAATTTAAACTAGCAGAGGTTGTACTAAATCTCTCAAGAGCAATGTTCCCTTTGATTACATTAGATATAAACATTGTTCTATTCTGACACAATCACTGCCTGTTGTTCTTTCTTTACACATATATTCCCATTAAAGTAAGCGATCATTACATGGGTTCAAATGTTCCATGCCTGTGTAAGTCCTTCTGAAATCACTCATGTTTAATAGGGCTTGCAAAGATACAAAGGATTGAAATTCCAAGGTTGCACAAAACTATTTCAATTTTTTCCTACCTTACAGCTGGGCTAAGTCTCTATAAGCACTCGTTAAGCGTGATAAGACCATGGAAACATGCTCCGGTCATACTGGGAGCAAGAGCTGGAGCTGAGTGTTGAACACCAGAATCCAATTACTACTTTTCAATGCTGGTTAAAAATATTTCAGCTAATAACAAACAACAAAAATAAAGCTACAGTAAATTCTTCAGTATAGTTACAAATAAGTCTCTAGAAGCTCACATTTCTGTTCATTAGCTATCTTGGTCATCAATTAGGGTAGCAAAAAGCGTTTAGCTGCATAGTATGAAATGAAGTAAACAGCGTGACTAATACTAAATAAAGATACTTATGAACAGGAAAATAGTCAAGATAAAGAACTGCCAAAATACAACATCAAGCAATAATTACTCACATATCACTTTCCCCATTAAAGTACTGCTATGTGGTGCTAGATCAGACTGCGTAAGACTGAGAAAGATAGAATTTACTTACACAAAAGTTTTGCATTCCAAGCTGTCAACATGGAAGAGACAAGTATTGAAGGAGGGGCAGTAGAGATACACTGCTTCCCCCAACTTGGAAACGGAGGAATGGTGAGGCGGGAGTTGATAAGTGAGACAGGAGCTGAAAGTGGTCCAAGAGGTTTGTGGAAGAAAGACAAAACTTAACAAAATTTCAGTGTCAGACCCTCAGCAGAAAGCTATACCTTGCTTTCTAATGTAATACTCAAATCAGTCTTTATTGTCCTTTAGGGCAGCTGGAATTAATCTGTATTCTTCATTGATCCTAAAGCATCTAAAACCCAGCCCTTGATATAATTTGCAATAGCCCCAGGTTTGCTTTATATTGTGTCTCGCTACAACCTTGATGGCAAGTAATCATTGACTGAGAGCAGTATCTGGGGCATGCCCCTTTCCTCTGTTTTTTGCCCTTGGTACACTCTCTAAAACAGCATTTAAACACTACTTGTTAGCAAGAGAATTCTGTGTGCTTACTTCAAAGTCATTATGCAAGGAAACTTCCATTCTGTCTGCCTGTTCTCTCAGAGAAGTAGAAGAAAAGGTAATGACTATTCGACATAACTAACATTTCAAAACGAGGTTCAGAAAATGTCTGCACAAAGGAGGGCAGAAAAGAGAAAAAAGCTGGAGTAGAGCTACTGAGTGGTACTTGTATGATGTGTTTTCAGAGGATGAAGGAATAAGAACCTTAAAAGCAGAGAAGACTTTTTCCTGCAATATGAGAAGGTGTAATCCTAGCATTTTCCAATTCAATAGCTGGATGTAGTAGCTTATTAAGAACTTTTGTCTTCTTCTCAGAGTTATATTACAGATCCAGTTTGTTTCAGCAGCCTTTCAACTGTATTGTGCTGTGCAAAATTAAGATAAAATAACCTAGCAATAGAATACACTTCCACTTTTACAGATCTCTCTAACCTCTGTATGCAGGAATGGTTAAACCAGCACTGAAATGAACTGAAAGGAAGTGAGAGGGAATTGAAATCCCAAGGATTTTTAGGTAGAGAAGTAGTAATCACTTCCATTAGAGTTTGGCTAGGCCACAAAAGCTATTAGACCATCATTTCACAACTGCTATGGGGATTGTCAGTGACAAAAGAAACTTTTTTTCTGCATCATCCAAAGGATGACACCGTTAGTAGAACAGTGACTCAAATCTTTCTTGTTCTCTTCTTTGTAATGACCTGGCTTGACCTCTTTTAACACTGGAGATTTAACAGGCTTGGCGCCTTAGGTGAACTAGTATGGCTGTAGGCTGGCTGCCAGACAAGAGATACTGAACCTTGCAAAGAAATCTGTCTGGAATAATTGGAAGCCACACTTTTCATGGAGAATTATTTGAGTGTATTTTGGTCTGCATTCAAGTAGTTTGGTCAGATCAGCATTCCTAAAAGAGAAAAAAAAGAAACTGCATTATATACATAAGAGTTGTCATTGAAAACCTTTCAGAAGCGGAGGACGTGTCTTAAAAGAGTCAATACTTTATGTACAACACATCATATAATGCCCACTGTGTAGTTATCTAGGTAACTAGAGGAATATTTTAATACATCCAGAAGCTTGTGAAATTTGGACCAGAGAGTCCTAACTTCCCGTGGTATATCTCTCTATTTCAGAGTGTTTGACTGCATGAGAAAATACAAACCAGCTCTTTCTGAATCACAGAAACTGAAGGCTATTGATCTTACTGGCTTTCCTTCTGCCAACATGCCGCTGCATCTTACATTAGAATCCAAATCCTTTTTTCTGTTCCTCCTTTACATATCTGAAAAGTTTCTTGCAGCAGCATATTTACAAAACAATGGATTGGGCTGTCAGTGAACTCTCCTAATACCGTTCTTTAATTTTCCTCTTTTTTTTTCAAGCCCATGTTTCTGAGTCACAACCCTTTAGACAATCCTGAATAATACTGGTAGTCTCTTTTATTTGCCAGTTTTTTTTTCCCAGAATATTTGTAAATTATAGTCAAATACCCTTATTCACTTTCCTGTACTGTAGTTGATTCAAAACTTAACATAATAATATGTTAAGTTTTAATAGATTCTGTTGGTCCTAGGATATATATGAACATACTGCCACTTGCTGAAATTGTCAAGATCAGATTGGGTTCTTTCACTTAGACTAGTCAGAGATGGCCATCTTCCTCGTTTTTGAAAGATGGACCATGACTTCGACTCCGCTTCCATCCAGGCAGTTGTAATCGGTATAATTTGTAGTTGATCATTAATCGGATCCTCTATCAGTGAGGAAAAAGAAAAAGAAAAAGAAAAGAAAAAACATTTTTTTTTTCATTAGAAAAGTGGCGGAACAACAGCATGTCCCTTCTTTCTTTTCTTTATTAACGTGGCCTGTTAGCAATGGTAATTGGAGAAGAACCTTTAAGAATATAATACTATGAAGATGGAGAAGATCTGTGAAGTGAGAAAAACATGGTAAAGAATCCTCTTCAAAATAATTCCAAAGCATTCCCTGCCTTTTACTTTAGTTGATTGATTTCAGTTATAAAATAAAATTGTCCAGCTTCGAATATATTGCCCGTTTTAAAACTGTGCTGTGCATTGTGGTGAGCACTCTAATGAGCTAGTTCTGTAGCAACTGGCTTCCAAACAGCTAAAGATTTAAGTGCGCGCTTAATTTTAAGCATGTTAGAAATCCTACTGAAGCTGAGGAGGATTATTCACCTACTTAAATTTTGTACAACTTAATGTATTTTGCTGAATTAGAGCCAACAAGATATTAAATTCAACCTGAAACAGCCCAAAGTGCTTTCAGGGAACACAAAGTATTTTCATTCAACCTGGTGTAACAGTGGAGAATCTCTGGTGGAATGCAGCAGTCCATTACTATATTTCTAATCTGGCTGGCGTGACCGATGGATTTATCATTTTTTGTGTGATCCAGCACAATTCAAATAAGAATTTTTGTTACCAGCAGATTTAAGCCAGGGTTTAGCTGAAATAGATAATAATGCAGCATTCAATAAATGTAAGTAGTTATTTAACGAGTATGGAAAGAAGGACGACATCTTATTGCATGTATGTCAGTATAGCAACTAACAGTAGGAAGCTTTACTTTTGGTAATGCTTTCAGGTTCTGTTCATACTGTTAACGAAACATGAATTATTGGCGTGACATCATAATTTGTATGAGCAGTGGCACAGCAGCACTCTCAGGTTTACAGCCCTCCATAGGAAAACATTGGGAATTTTGTTTAGCATCAGACCTACAGAGAAATATACTTTATTAAATGCATTCTTCCAGAATTTTATTTCTTCTTCTAAGCAACATTAACCATGCCTTAGACTGCCAAGCCTAAGCCCAGTAGGCCACAAATGATTTGGTGCCGGTAGGTCTGTACAATAAAAATGGAGCAATAGTGGCCATTTAAATGTGTACTGCAGCATGGCTAGCTAGGCTATCTTTCAAAGAGAAAAATGTAAGGTAACATAAATGAAATATCATATTACATAATTTATGAAGAATAAACAGGGCAACATTTCCTTTTTGCTCTCTAGTGTGTACTCAGCATGCTTTTGTGAGTTGTAGCGGAGCATTTCATCTACAAAATATGAAGTGAAATATGAAAATAATTGTTGACCTTCCTTGGATGGCCTCAAAGTATGCTGGACATATATTTCAAAACCTGTACTTCCCAGGCAAAAGGTGTGACGGAGTAAGAGATTTCAAAAGAATGTTAAGCAGAAAAATGATTTGTACATGTGCACTCTGAAACCTCATTGCTCTTCATGTAATAATAATGCATTGGTGTGTGGGTGACAACGCCGTGTGTTTATCACAACTCCATTGTTTGAACATTTGATGATGTCAGCAGTCTGGTTCAATCCTGGTGAAGTCGTGTGGCTGTGAGGTGTAATGTAATATTCTTCTGTGAAAAATCAGTTAAATAAAATGAACTCAGGTGCACAACTTTACAGGAAATAAAGTAAGGATCTTGGTTTGCCCTCGCAGTGAATTCCAACTAATCTTTCCTAAGGACTGATAAAATCCATTCGCTTTCCTCCTCCTTTCTCACTCGTAACTCTTGACTGTTCAGACTCTCTTCTTCAAGCTTAAAAAGAGTAGTGCCAGGGTGTGATGCGAAGCGGTTCTTATGATGTTCAAAGAGAACCTTCAAGAGAAGCTGTAATGCTGTTGAAATTTTGTATTGAGCTGTAATGTGCTAAAAGTTAATCATGAAAAGGTTTCCTTAATAACAAGAAATTATGTAACACATATCAAATTATTACTGTACAACACAATAATATCGGTATGCAAATTTTTAGTTTGTGGTGACCAAACTGCAGAAAGCGTTGCAATTGAAATGCAGGAAGTATCACTTTTTGCAGGTCTACACCCGTTAATTACCCAGGTAGACTTAGAGGCTGCAGTCATTAGACTACTGAACACTTCAGGTAAAAGATAATACTCCATAATAATGAGATAATATTATATTATTTGATTTTCTTTCAGTCAACAAATAATATCTCAACTATACTCTCTCTCTTCCTAACTTGTCAAAATCTCCATACCCAAAGAGCTTTTATACGCAAGAGGGTAAACCTCAGTTCATATTAATGCTACCTGTGGTTTAGGGCAACCCTTCTTTCTTTAAATAGTTCTGTTTTACTATTAAGTATTTCTATTACAGGAAAGCAATAATGTAGTTAATGGTTATTATCATGCAGATGAGTCTTTGTTAGACAACTGAGTCTTCAGCCCTCAGCAGGGCTGAGATACTTAACTTCTGGAAGGATTGTAATAGATACTGTTTAAAGTTATAATGGGGAACTTCCAGTGACTTTCAGATTAGTTTGTGACAAAATAATTTCATCTTCTTTCTTTCTGCCGATTAGGATAAGAAGAGGTTTTATTCTTGACTGAAACAGCTCTGACAAGAGAAAGCCGTAGTAATGTCAGTTACACTATGTTCAGCTTCCTTCGCTCCTGGGAAGTGGTTCTGTTATATTCACTGTTCATAGGACTATTTCCAAACAAATATCATTCTTACCATGGAGAAAATAAGGAACAGGGAAAAGTGGAAGGACCGACAGAGTGGAAAACCAGAACTGCAAAAATGAAAGTACTTTATGTACCACACCACATTTTAATTAAACTCTTATTTCAACAGGCACCAGAAATGTATGTAATGTATGAAATTGGTTTGGATCCAGTTCAAGAAACAACAGTTTAAACTTTTTCTTTAAATACTCAGTTCAACTCCTTTAATAAAAAAAATAGATTTTGATGGATTTAAACTGATTATGAAAATTGGGTGTTTTTTCTGTTTTAAACATCAAATTCTTAGATTGAAGTAAACTGAAGGGCTTATATTCAGACTGTGAGGTCTATAGAATCACACAAGCCTTTAGAAGAGTTTCAATCTATTCTGTAGGCTTGGGTTCAGAGTTGTGTGAGCCTTCAAGCACAAAAGGAAATTCTGGGCATGGAATTGATTCTGTTTTCAAATATACTGATTTTGCATGAAAACAATTTCTCTAAAGTCATATATTAGAAGGGAAAAATGTGTTTATTTTTGCAGTGAAAAATGGTTTCTCCTCAGTAACATAGTCAGCAAAACTAATAGTAGGTGAAAGATTTTTGAGCTTTTTATATTAGAAGATTCAATTGCAAATGAAATCAAGATATAACATCTTAGAACGTTTGATTTCAGTTACGCTATTAACTTGTATTTCAGTGAACCCAGGTGTCATTTCATTTCATTTCAGTATGGTGGTTTGCTCAGCTGTTGGATCGGTATCCTATTGATTGGATCTCTAGCTATGGAATTTGGTCTCTATGTTTTTAAGCACCCAAACAGGCACTTGCTGTTGACTAAGAGCCCCACAGACAGAAACTAAAAGCCACTATTTATCTACAGGAGAGGAGCCTTAATGGTAGCCTCAGTTTAAATTTTCTTCAGCCTTTAGCATTAATCCTGCTAAACTACTGGTTCCCTGTATCAGAGGGGTGACTATTCCTGTGCCTTCGGTTTGAGGTATCCTTGAAGAAACTGTCAATAAAGAGGGTCAGAGGGTCGCTAATGTGAACTGATATTTTTCTTCTTAGTGTTTGGTGAAGCATCCAGTAGCTACTGGCCACAGGATAGGTAACTTGTTTGAGGAATGGGATTCCTAAATAATGAGGATTTATAGGTGATGAACTGATATGGATTTCAATCTGTAGAAAAGATGTTAACAGCCCATCAGGACCAGAGGTGGTGATTACATTTGTGAAATTAAGCCACAGTGAGATTTCAATGACAGATAGCTGTGAAAATTCATGACCAGTAAACAGAACCTCTGAAAAAATCTGAAATTGAGTGCCAGGCAGCTTCAGCTGTTGCAAATACAAATTTACTTTGCCCATTCTGAAACATGTTTCTGTTTCCTCTTTTCATCAGACTTGCACAAAGCAGTTGACTCTTTATGGAAGATAAAATTAAATAGTTTATAAAGGATGCAAGCTTAGTGATGCCAAAGCTCAGTAGTTAAGAGAGAGGGTAAATCTGTTGAAAATGAATGAAAGAGGCTTCGAGGAGATGTAGTCTTCTCCACCCACTGTAAAACTCCATCTGATACATTTTCAGACTGTAACTGAGTCTTTTCTCCTTTAGTAAACTGAGTAGGGTGGGGTGTCTTTTTCTGGACATTTGAGCCCTCTGTGCAGGAGCTCTCTCTAACCGGGTTTTATAATAAAAGCATTGCTTACCAAATTGGTTATGGAATATTTAATAATCCTTTCTGGTCAGGGCTTTGGTTGTATAACTTATGAAAAAGATGGATTAATACAAAAAGTGTGACTTCATTTTATGTTCACTCTTTTTTCAACTGGGACTCATAGGGTTACATTCATCAAGAATTCTTAAAGAGGACAACTCCTGGGAAGGGGCATGCTCACTTGCTTTCTCTACATTATTTTATTTATTAATTATTTGTACTCAAACTTCAAAACGTTACGTCATTATCATATTTCTGACTTTTTCAGACTAGCGTGTGCAGCATGGAGATACACATGCTGCAATCAGAACATTTTATCTTGGATTTTTTTTTTTTTAAAAGGAAATTACCTTCCAGTTATGAAAATTGCCCAAATCGAGTAGATAAATGCAAGTATGAGCAACAAGGAAGAATTCTTTGAAGCTCATTCAGTTCAGGTTATTGTATTCATCATCCTCACTGTTAGTCTCTGGCCCATTGGAGCTCCTAGTAGTGTTTGTACTATTTCCTTTATTTTCTGTTTCTTGCTATTTATTGTTTCTTTATTGTTTTATCTTTGTTACTGTCAGTCAGCCTGACAATGTATATAAAAGCATTAAAGAAAGAAATAGTCATAAAGGCATCTCTTGGCTGATAACTAGCAAAAGAGAGGTTGTATCATTCTACAGCAATTTACAGTTTTACTGACAGCATAATTCACTGTAACTTCACAGTTCCTAGCTAGGAGAGAAGTAGTAATCTTGCTAACATTACTAGAAATTGAGAAAGAGATCAAAGTATTTAGGGAAAATCAGAAAAGTTGTAAGAAATACAAATTTAGTCAGGTTGCACACTGTGAGAGGTAGATCCTTAGTATAGAAACTGTAATTACACTGATTTACATTAGGAAAGATGTCCTTGTAAACACAGCATCAATTATGATAAATCAAGTGAGCTCATAACTACTAAATTATACAAATGCTTTTGTTCATAGTTTTTCCTCAGATGTCTGGAGTTTTAGTTAGATTATTCAAGTCCTTTGTGAGGTCTAACGCTTAGATTGTGAACTTTATAACAACAAAATTGTGTCTCTTCATTTCATGGATGTTCAGAAGCTGTTGCATCTCTGTGTTAGTTTTTCATTATGCTCCTTGGCTAGCACCAAGGTATGACAAAAGTGATTTACATGTCAGCTGCTCTCAAGTTATTTAGGTAGGCTACAGCTTTTCTTGGCTTTGCAACTACAAAGGAAAGTACAAAAACTTAATGTCTTACATAAAATGATATTTTGGTACAAATTTGTGACTTGAATTTCAGTGAATGAAGCAGCTTAACCTCCTTGATTTCTTGCAGAAGTTAATTAACTCATTGCAGCTCTCTTATGAGCTGTCTAAATAAGAATCTACAAACCCCTGAGTTAGTTTCACTCTAACAGTTTGCAGACCAAATTCAAGTAAAATTGTTAGGTTTTCTTGTGTAAGGTAGTCCTAACTTTCTCAGAAGATTTTCCTAAGAATATATTTTTTACTTAACAGAAAAGCCTAAATTCTCTATTCATTCAGAAAACTCAAGAAAGCCGCACAGTTACAAATTTAAAAATGTGAATATGTGTTTGCAGAAAAATCTTTAGAACTGAGTCCCTGGCTCTCATCTTGTCATCAGCTTTACCGCTACTACATCTGGCAATAACAATCTTTTTTAGATGTTGGTTATCGTAACTTCTGAGATACCTTCCCTTCTGCCCCTGTTGAGATTCTTTGCACTGCCAAGACAGGGTTGCATAGAATAAGTTTGTTAGCAGCTCTGTAACTGTACTGGTCAGAAATATAATACAGAAACAACTCAGGCCAGGACGTTTGGTTTGGAGGCTGATAAAAATGCTGCGTGACAAAAGCTCTCTAGAGAGATAATCAGTATCATACAGAATTGTTCATATTTGAAGAGTAAGGAAAGGCATAAATACCAAGTTCTTTGCTTTTACTATTGAGGGTGTCTTCCCCACAGATGAAAAATAGAGTTGCTTGATAGGGTGTTAGTCTGGGATGTTCAGAGTGTATTCACAGAAAGCATGACTGAACAAATGGCACTGCCACTTCACAGGCACTGCTCTGCATGACAAGTAATTCATACATAAGGATTGGAAATATCCATTCTTGGACAGATCTTTCAACTGTGCCCACCAAGGGAAAACACTAATGAGCAATCAGTTCTATTGCTGTCCCTGGGACCCTTCCAAGAACATTTCAATCCATTTTAAAATGAAAGCAGACCTATCCAGCATCTATATCATTGCTTTCCATTACTCCTGTTCTCACATTGTGAATGCACGTGCAGAAGAAGACTGAGCACCGGTAAGATATCAGGGACCAGTGTCAGAAAATTCCTTTTCTACAAATCTTACTGCCAGTGTTCCAGTGGTCCTCTGGAGGCTCTCACTGGAGACCCCTGAGAAACAGAGGGCATGCCTGAACCGATATGACAGATAGGTGGCTTTTGTTCTCTGATGCCACCATGGGACACGCATGACCATGACAGCGTGGGCCATCGGAATTCAGTAGCTGTTAGGATTGAGGGATTCCAAGTGCAGTCATGGGGCCATGGTTTTATGTGTAAACATCAGTAGGGACTCAGTATATGATGATTCTTGATTCTGGAAATTAAGAATTAGCTTTTTACAGAAAAGTGCTGGCAGCATCATAACAGAAGTTGAAATTAGCTCACCACTACGAGCTTCTGTTTGTGTACACATATTTCTAAGTAACTGAGAAAATCTATCGGATATCCTTATAGCTGCCACAGTGGAGATGCGCATTCCCATTCAGACATATGCAGCCGCTCTGAGGCCCATATGTCCTTAAAACCGACAAAAAGGGTGACAGGATGCTTTGGAAAAAGCCCCATTGGGACTGTCACCTTTGTAACAATGTGCAATATCTCTATAAGCTGAGACATGTTAGCAAACTGAGAGTTCATGAAATGTCTGTAGAAATTATTTCTTTGGAACATTGCATTTACCGTCTTGGTTGCATTTAGAAACCTCAAAATGCTCTTAAAATGAACTTGCCCAAAATAGCAACTGAATTTCTCCTAAAAAGTGTCCTCTTACTGCGTTTTCATTTGCAGAGTTGCATGGGCCAGGTTTGAAAGAAGCAAATTATTGAAGAATGTGCAGTTTGTTTTGAACAAACACAGAAAGAAACGGAATAGTCACAGCCACAATAACCCTCAGACTCTGAAATGTAATTCACTGCAGCATCATATGTCCAGGCTTTAAGCTGTGGGTGTGTGGGTCTTATTGATGCATGCAGAATATGCCCACATTCATCTGCTGCTGTTGCATTCACTGCCGATTTTCATGGTAGTATCAAAACACCTTACACTAAAGGAAGCTTTTCGAGCAGCAGTAGAAGTCACCCAGACATATCGAGGATAGAATGCTACAAGAGACAGTACATCCAAGTTTTAGCTCACAAACTTCTAACAGCAGCAAAGCCACCTTGGAGTCAGGGAGGAAATACCAAGTTTCCTGCAATTTTAAGTTACTCCTGCCCAGCCCACGGGTTCGAGAGTCTGGAGTGTGGAAATCATGGTACACAGGAAGAGAGCTCATACATAAAGGGGCCTGGGGAGGAATGCACCTGAGCTTGAGAGCTTAAAAGTCATCTTGGGTCACCTGAGCTTTCATGTAACTTGAGATCCTCTGATCAAAAACTGAACAAGAGGATCAGTTCAGCCACAAACCCTTTTTGTGGAAACCAATCACATCACTTAAAGTTCTTATCTTTTCCCTTTAGAACATATAAACTAAAAAGGCCAAATTTAATCTCCCTTTTAGAAATTCTGCAAGACTGAAGACTTGAGTAGACATCCGTGCCCATGAACATGCCATAAACATTCTGCCTGTCTTTCAAAAATGCCTTTTTAGAGGCTAAGTCAGAGAAAGTGCTTAAAACGGCTGTCTCGCCAGCTGTCTCCAGATCAGATCCATGACATGTGATTTTCCTCTGCATACAGATCCAGAAAAGGTGACTTATGTTTGGTTTTAGCAACTTAAATGTTCCATGTTTTTTTTTAAAGGTTGACTCAAGCAAGGAAGGAATAATATATCACATGATTTTTAAAGGGGATTGAAGAACGCAGCTGCGGGGCGGGGGGGGGTTGTTGCTGCAGTTGTTTTCACATAGAAACAACTTTCAGTTTGTAAGTGTAAGTGTTAGACGCTGACTGTAATGGGCCACAGTTACTGGTGGATAAACCTTGTGGGTTTGGTTACCATAGAGACCAGTTTGATCTAGTGCATTAAAATTCCCTAAGACAAGAGTGCATCAAAGATTGTATTAAATTAAGACCAGTCTTGGTATGCTTCCTAACCTGTGTTATAATTCCTTAGAATGGTGAATCAGTAGAGCATCAAAGTTCAAGGTTCACAGGAGAGCTGAATGGTTGTATCAAGTCAGCATATTAATTACCAGTCTTCTATTCAGTAGCACTTCCTCATGAGCACTGTCATACTTTAGCCTTTCATAAAGCTTTAATTGGTACCTCAGGTGATCTTAGTACTGTTTTGTGTTACTGCAAGGTAAGTAGGCAACACAATAAAAACCTGCTGAAACAAATCAATAAAATGAATTTATGGAATAATAGCATAGGCTGCTTCAATGGAATTAGTAAATTCATCTGAAGGTGATCATTATGAGCAGAGCACTCAGAACTAAGGACATAGTCCCACAAATGAGATGATTCAAACAGCAAAATTGAATATTCTGGTAAATAGCCAAATTTCCATCAGGTTTCGAAGGACTGTTACCAACTAGTGGTTTGGCCCCAAACCATCAAAAACATAATCACAGGGGTAACTTTAAGTGCTTTGGCTGTGCTTATGCTGCTGCTTGAAGGCTGCCCTGCCTCAAGAGCAGACTCACCGCCGTCTGTCTGTACTTCTGGGACAGCACCGCCTGGGAACAGCGGGCAGCTCCGCTTCTCCTCAGCCCTGCCCTTAGGGCCATGGGGTCCGCTCTGTTCAACAGCCTGGAGCTGACAAAGGCATTTTCACACGCCTCTGCTAGAAATCTCCTTGCAGAGGTACGCGTGAGCAAGTGCTGCAGCTGGACCTTTAGCCCTCACTGGGCATATCCAGGGTAGCTTGAGCTAACCTTTGGCAGAAGGCAGTGAGATGCAGAGGGCTAACACCTTAGCCCACCATGAATAAATCCTGCATAGGCCATCTGTGAGACTGCAGCATGCGAGACTCACTGCTGTGGCTCTTAGGGATCAGGTTATCCTCCCACTGCTGCAGCTGTTACAGTGGGACACCATGCTCCTCTGAGAAGCTGTGAACATAAATGAAAGGCAATGGTAATTCTCACTGAAAATCAGATCAAAGAGGCTATTAGGAACTGCTTGGTTTTGTAAACTCTAGACAAATGAAAGGGAGGGATAAGTTTTGTGAAGAAAATACATTGAGAAAAAAGGAGATGCAGGCTAGCCATGGTATTGAAAGGTGGTGAGCAGATTTAACCACATCACTGCTCTGTCCTCTGCTTTGATCACAAGGAACCATGACCACAACATCAACAACAAACCAACCTTGTTCCTGAGCTGTAGTGACACGTTGTGTTGGCTGCTGAGTAATACTTTCTGTTGAGCAGACGCTGGGTGTGTACAGCTGCCAGGATTAGGTGGCTTGTAACTCAAAGCACAATGAAGACTTAGAAAATTAGAAATAAGAAACCCCCTGAAAAGTCCACCCAAGCTGTGTGCCGGTCCACTTGGTCACTGCACAAGCAGGGAGACTGGGTGGGCAGTGGGACCCTCATGAGTACGTGCAAGTAGGGCCATAGTTATACAATCCATATGTTTTGAACCTGAGTCCTTTTATGCAGCATCTATGCTGGCTATTTCCTTCTTCTGGCAGGTGCTGAAATTTATTGATTTCTATAGTGTTTAATACAATAATTTGGGATATTACACTGTATGTCAGATAAATAAATTGATTCCGGTTCAGAAGTAATCTTTCCTTTCCTTCTCTCCTTCCAAAAAGAAAGGGAGAGCAATACTTGTTTTTAACCTGAATCTGTTCAGTGAGCAGTTCTGTATGATGGCCATGTAAACTATTGTGTACAAAAAAAAAAAGGAATTAATTATTTTATATGTTGTTTTTGCAACAACAACAAAAAAAAGCATTTTCTGAACTATCTGCCTGAGGGAGCAGGAGTCTGTTGTGGCAGTAGCCGGGTACGGGTACTCACTGAAAAAGTTCAGGTGGTCTTCAAAGTGTTTGTCTAAAAATGTATAAAAGTAAGTAAGTTAAATAGTTGTAATTCTTTTGCTTTTTGAAGAAATCCTGTGCCATTGGACTACAGCAAATTTTGTGGTGGCTCCAGAGCTTTCAGGTCCAATTACCTGCTGATAGTCTGTCTTTGATGTTACTGTAAGAGTGGCTATTAGTGATCCACACCTACTCAGCTGATCTTTCTGTATGTGTCTAATGCTATGGCTTGGGAATTCAGGTTCGGCAGCAAGTGTTGCATTTCCAAACAGCTCTTCTAGCGTCTGCTGCTCAGGGGCTCCTGAAGAGCCCTGGCAATAGCTGGGCTTGTGTGCTTGCCTTTTTACTTCAAAGCAAGCTGCTGTGGTAGATGCCGCACCAGGAGGAGAAGGAAGGTTTGAGTCAATCCTTGAGCTTTGCAACTTTTTTTGATGAGGGTATGCGATGTACCTCAGTTCCTTCCATTTGCAAGAGTTTGGTGGGAAGGGGGAGATGCAAGCAGACTAATATGGCTAGTCATTGTATTTACTCGTAGGCTTTCACATAGGTGGTGTAGGGATGATCGCCCTCAGCAAACTCTGATCTCAGGAAGCAGGCAATATGCTGTCTGTACTTTGCAGCAAGAGGGCAGATTTCAGCTGTCAGCAGG
>NW_010398101.1:117402-124225 GCF_000710305.1 Buceros rhinoceros silvestris | reverse complement strand
TCTTCAGCTGGTGTCAGGGAGAATAGGAAGTTAAGAAATCTTTTTGCTTCCTTAAATGATAATCTATCTTTTACTAATTTCCATGGTCTGTAGGAGAATAGATGCAGAACTATATTCTTTTGTGAAGCCTTGTCTCCTGGTAACCTTTTAGCAAACGCGTCATAGTTAAATGCAAGGCGGTGCCTGGCTTCTCTTCCTTACACTTTTCAGCGGTATATTCCTAAACCTGAAGTGGCTATCCCAGCATGACACTGCGTGCTCACCTCTACAAAACCAGTTCATGAAGATGAGAAACATCCCAAAAGGGTCTTTTGGGCTCCTCTTTAGTTCATTTATATTGGGAACACAGAAAGTGCAGCTGTGTAAAAACAAACACGGTGGTTTTTTGATTGTTTTTTGTTTGTGATTCACCAGAGTCTTGACAGGCAGCTGGATGTTATCTGCATTTCAGAGACAGATTGAGACAAATATCCACTGCAAAGACAGTCTGTCAAGGTTTATTGTTTTAGCTGCAGCACCATGCTGTTAGGAGTGACCATAATGAGTGATCTGGGAAGGGGAAGGGCCTGCGACCCGCGTGGAAACTGGTTCTCTCTAACTGAAGTCAGCCTGGTTTTGTGACTGACTGTAAAAGAAGTAACAGCTGCTGTTTGGAGAGGATTCAGCGATGCTGCACAGTGACTAACCGCTCTGCAGAAACCAAGGAGCTTTCCTGCCTACTTGCAGCAATTCACAAGGGCTAATTCCAGTTGATTAAATCAACGGGGAAAATCACAACGCTCCCAGGCAGTTAAGTTTTTCTGTATCGTAAAGCGCAGGATATTTATGTTTATGCCATAACATAAGTCAGTCCAAAGCTAGACTCTGAAAACTAGAGTGTGCATGAGGGCATTCTCTGGCTCTGGACACATATTATCAAAATTATTATCACAATAATATCAAAATAAAAGTCGTTAAAATGGAAGATGTGGACAATGACTCACTGACACTGCTTTGACAATGTGGTCTGGGTACCTAGGTAGTTTTTCAGCTTTTCAGGCGGTTATTTGGAATCTGATCATTTCCCAGTTCCTGCTGGAATTAATGAAGTTTTGGTCATGTACTAACTGCTTCTGAAAACCAAATTTTGATTAGGTGTTCGCAGCTAGTAAATTGTTTTTCTTAAGAGAATTTTTAAAACATGCATCTAGAATTAGGCATGCAAACACTGGCAAAATTTAAAATTACTTGGCTCAACCAACCGGGCACAAATAATAAAATGTGTTCAAACTTGTGGAGAACTTTTTTTTTCCTTTTCACAAGTTTCACTTGTTTTCAAGCAGGATCAAGATAAACTGCCAAATAATAACGGCTCACATGAGAAGCCAAATAAACAGGAACAAAAGAGGAACAAATGCTTCCTCGACATAAAATACAGCTTCCCCTGCTCTAGCACTTCTTAATCTTTTACTTCAACCAGGTAATGCTGCAGAAACAATAGTATATAAGAAGTGCCTTCTGAGTACTGTTACTGTATCTATAAAGAGTATCTACGTCTATAGTTGTATTTATACAAACATATATGAATAGATGTACACATAGACACCTGTATGTACATAAATATACAAATACAGCGTTGCACACAACATACTTTGATATCAGCATAGGTAGGCAGCATCTTAATATCTGAAAGTTCTGAGAGGCAAAATTTTTCACCTTTTTTTCCCCTTCTTATTTTGCCCTGGTGATTGGCTATACAGGATCAAAGAGCAGTGAAGTGGGTCGTGAGGCTTTATTGTTTGAAAATGGAAGTTCAACAAGTCCCAAAACATCCCAAAGGCTGTAGTGAAAAATCTGTCCTGGTCTTGATTACTGCTCTCTGAAACTCAGGAGAGAAGTCTGCCTGACCTCCAGGCAGCTTCAGTCACTAGAGTTTACACATATTTCTCACAGCTGTATTTGTAATGGACCCTCAAATGCTTTGTGGCTTCAGCAGTATTTATAGGCAAGGAAAACTTTCCAGACTTCAGAATAGATAAATTCATTACTGGAGTATATCCCATAGGATGCTTTGCAGGGTGTTTTGGGGGATAAGCAACCATATGATGATGTTTTGTTAAAAAAACGGACTTGAAAGTCTCTCTGAAGAGAGGGAGGTGTGAATATCACTAGGGGAAGGGGGCGGAAGGAGACTGGAACAGCTGCATTGGCCTTTTCTTCTTCTCTCTTCCCACTTGCTGAAAGAGGAATCACAGAATGTGTCTGAGAAATTTAGATAATAATGAGAACATTATGGAAAAGCACCCAGACTTCTGAAAGCTGAAAGGAAAAGCCATTAAAATTACGGAGGATAGAGAAGCAGGTGAACAGCAGCTTGGGGAATAGCTGCATGACACTGAAAAATAAATGTGGCTTTAAAAAACTATCTGGCACTGTTTGGGACTTGAAAATTGGGAGAAAAGGTGAGTTTTTCAGGCAAAAATTGGTTGCTTTTCTCTTAGAGATGGAAGCTTAAAAAAAAAAAAAGCACGGATAAAACATTTCTAGGGCCCGTCTGGAGAATAAATGGGAGATGAAGCAGTGAGGTGGGTAAGATGGAGATTAGTGCGGTGGATTCAGCACGTTTCTAAAGCAAAACAGATTCTTAAATGTCAAGAGTCAAGATTATTAAGTGTTCAGGAAGCTGTTGAAAAAGAGAGCAGTGAAAGCAATTTGAAGAGTGTGTGGTGAACTGCATGACAATATGAGTTGGCTTTAAAGAGCAAATCTTTTGGGGGAGGCTGAGTTGCAATTAACATGGAGGAAAGGTGTTGGCTGAAATACATACTCTCTTCTTTTTTTCTTGTGTAACATTATTGCTGATTCATGTGAAACATTACAAGGCGCAAGAAAAATCTTCCTTTTTTGTTTCTGTTCTTATATGGCTGCGATCCCACAAGCTTAAGGACTTCTCCCTAGTGTGACAACCCTTTCCATTTCTTAGCATCTTGCACTGTAGATGGGCCTCAGAGAAGGTCTGACTTTCTTCCAGAATTTTACATACTCTGTTTTTCACCCATAACACCTCCTATGCCACTGGGCTGCAGCTGCATATAATCTTTACCACAGACATGCACTTCGAAGCCACAAAGGAGTCCAGTTAAAGAAGGACAGTTTCATCTATGTGTAACTAGGTCTTACTTTGTGTGAATGTCCTTCACTAATACTCTTTCCAGACATCTTAACCACCTCATTTTCAGAAGGAGTTTGAGCACATGCAATTTTTGCAAGCAGAAGAGGGTTTTTTTTTGTCGTTGTTGTCTCTCTTCCAGGCATTTCTACTTACATGTGTAACAGGTCCCTAAACCTTCTTGAACACTACTAAAACCTGTCCAAAGCTACAGGTGATCAGTGTGGTCGGCAACATTCCCTGGTATAAGAGCCTTTTCTATGTCATTTAGGTAGCTTCTGGCTGTGA
This sequence comes from Buceros rhinoceros silvestris, assembly GCF_000710305.1. Classification (NCBI taxonomy): domain Eukaryota; kingdom Metazoa; phylum Chordata; class Aves; order Bucerotiformes; family Bucerotidae; genus Buceros; species Buceros rhinoceros. The sequence goes on along the minus strand of NW_010398101.1, from coordinate 120,789 downwards.
AATAGCGCGTCATCTCCTTATGCTAGTATATCAGTCTCCAGAGTTGCAGCTGGCCTTGAACTTCTCCATCAACACCTCTCTCCCTTGGGTTGCTGCTAAACAATACTTCACATTTCAGTCATTACTGTCTAATTTCCTAATGGCTTATGGTTTTGAATATTAGCCCTTTCTCTCTCCTGTAGAAAGAGCCGACTCATGACATTTTAATTTACGTAGATTTACAATTAGTCTTGCTTACCTACAGTAGCCAATACCGTATGGCCAATGAGTGTATTGGTGAGAGTCTTTCTGTGGTTTTTGACCACCCTCCTTCTCAGCTAGCAACGTACATAATAATGTGGCTTAATCTGGCATTGGTGTGAGGAGAGGGTGATGATTTTCTTACCACCTACAACTGACAGGGCGTAATAGGGTATGCCCCATCACGTGTATGTATTTCTAGCACAGTATCTTTAGTCTGTGGGGACACCCCCTCGGAAACAAAGTACAACTCAGTGTTTAATTCCAGCTGCCTTTTTTCCCCACTTCTGGTGTCTTCATTTTTAATATTAAAAATGCCATTTGGCCTTAATATCAAAATGAACACCTCAGAGTAAAATCCTCTTGCCCAGTAGATTAAAGAACCCTTTTCAATTCATGTAATTAGATGAGATTGGCCATTAATTGGTTCAACTAAGTTTTACCCTAATATATTATACAAAGTTTAAAAACTGCTGTAATTCAAAATCACCTTGGCTTCAATATTCTTGTACCACCTTTTTTGTTTGAGTGAGGACATAGCTTTAAAGTGTTGCCATGTGTCCCTACTGTGATTTCTCTAGTCATATTGTTTGCTAAATTCTGTATCACTATTTTCTAACCTTCAAACCTATACAACATCACTGCTACTTTTCTGTCTTATTCCATCTGTCCTTTGGCTCTAGCTGAGATATTTAACTTCAGTGTGCAGACAGTTAGGCTTCTCGCCACCTGCCAGGTTTTCTCCAGGTACCGTAGGTGCTTCGTTCTTCCATGCTGCTCTTCATGCTTCACAGAAAAGTGCAACTTTTGAGACAGCCTTTGGGTTAATGGCCATGTTAAAAAACTTCCCTGTGTAAAACATGAAAGACAATACAAAGCACCAGTGCAGCCCCTAGAGACGGAGGGAAAAGAAGCTGACTTTCTGAAAACCAGACACCTGGTTAGCAAACAGACCATACCTTGGCCCACCCTATATAATATAACTCAAACTGTTCAGCAAATAACAGCTCAGAAAGGTTTTAAAGTTTGAAATAACGGTGCTCAGTTTGGAGGGGGAAATCCACAGGCTGAAGCTCACTGAATTCAAGCCGAAACCTGTACTGACCCATGTTAGGAGCAGATTCAGCTTCCATCTGTGCCTTATACGTAGCTTCTTGAGTGGCGTTGATTCATGCATATTGTCTGTGTGTGTGCTGGCTGCCTTGACACCAAATTTTCTGGTTCAGATTAAAAAAGTCTAGTCAGAGTGGCAAAATCTTTCATGTCTCTACTTAGTATTAGAGAATAGTTAGAAGATTTGCCAATAGTCTGTGTGGAAGATACAATTATTTTTAATGGATTTGAGCCTTTTTGTGATCATATGTCAATTGGAAAAGCTAAAAAAAAAAAACAAACCCAAAAACAGATGGAGTCTGTTCTGCCACTCATTCACTAAACAACAAATCTCTTTCGGCTCTGTTCCAACTGCAAAAAAAAAAAAAAAAAACCAAAAAAAAAACAACCCCCCCCCCCCAGCCAAAACAAAACTGAAACCACTGGTTAAAGGAAAACAAATAATAAAAAAAGGAATTACAAGGGGAATGGTAGATGTAGGATGCCTTTATATCCTTTTTATTGGTGAAAAGTATCATAACTACTACTAGCATAACTCTTTGTATCGTACTCATTATCTTCATGGTCTTTCATTCTATTCCTTTGGTTTGTATCTCTCAGAACACCTTGAGACTAATTATTTGAAAGAAATATTAAAATACGTGAGTTTCTTCTATAATAGAAGATTTTGAATGTAAGGTTCCATGCTAAGTGCAGCACAATATATGCATTTTAAAAAAGCCATGGAGAAATGAGGTCAACTGTCAGTGTCTTATGAAAATAATGAATTGTGTGCATTGGTCTTAATGCATTAATTAAGATAAGACATGAGTATGATTTTAAACTATTTTAGATACATGCTGCTTTCTATCAGCTTGCCATGTGGACAATTGATTGGTAGATTATTCAAAATCTAATGTTAAGGGTTTTAGCAAGAATTTTTCCCCCATCCACAAGAAAATCTTACAATGACATTAGCAGAAGAATTTGCATTTGTATCTGCAGACAGAATATCTCCCAGATTGTAAAAAAGGGATGGAAAAAAGCTAATAGCAGGCTTAGCAACTGGAGCTATGGAACTGGCAAGAAACAATGGATAACATTATGACATAGAAGAAAAGCTCTTCTCTTTAATCACTAGTGGTTGACCCTGTGTAATACCTACTGTATCTAGTATAGATTCAAACTCAGAAATCAACTTTTGTCTTTGAGACTTTCATTATGGAGAGAAAAAGCATGTTCTTGGCTTCAACAACAAAAGACTTAACATACTCAGCAATCCGATGTGTAAAGTGCCAGGGAGTCAGACGATGCTTTGCCTGTGAAAACTGGAGGGAGGGACTAGGGAAACATAAGGTGGAGTACTGATTGGATATGCCAAGGCCAGAACTACACAGATATGGAAGCTTAAATGTGTTTACATGAAATAAAAGGAATTACTGGGATTGCATATATGTTTGAAGCACTGTGTCTTAACTCTTTGCTGGCTCGCAGTGCTAGTTTCTTGAGAGTGATGGAAAGGGCTGCAGACTTTTAACGTCTTTGGTCTGTCTGAGTCTAAGATGACTGATTTGAACCAGCTTCCTACAGAGGACAAAAGGCGAAAAGCCTGGGTTCTCTGCTCAGCAGCAGATGGAGGCTATAAATGACTTGTGTAGTGTTCCTCTGCTTCATCAAATTGCAATTGATAGAACAGCTCCCATGGGTTCTCTGTCACTGGACAAAGGAAAGTTTCTTTTCAGCATGTACACACAACATGATTTTTATTTTTTTCATCAGTAGCAGTGTTCAGGACTGGCTTTACAACTCCAGACTTAGCATCCCTTATATCCTTAATATTCCAAAACTGGAAGGAGTCAAATTGCATCTGTTCTAGGCCATTACAGAGGGAATGGAATCTAGAGCGTGTCATTTGATCCATCCATGGTACAATTTTAAACAGAGATCGTTTTCTACAAGTTGTATCTACTCCTGGAGTAGATATTGGAAGTTCATGCTTCCTGGGTTTAGCCTGAACATTTATACAGGAAAGGATAAAGTGAATGCCAAGTTGTG
>NW_010398101.1:116268-117303 GCF_000710305.1 Buceros rhinoceros silvestris | reverse complement strand
GGAAAGACCCTCAGAACATGATGAGATAGAAGCATGTCTGTTAAGACATTTGCATTCCAGACATAGATATTGTAATTTCATCTAACTAGGAATACAAGAATGCACCTCAAGAAAAGTCAGCAGCTGCTTAGCAATGCAGCTTGCTATAATTGCATCAGATCTGTTTTCCACTTTCTGCAGCAGCCAGCCAGTATAAAATCCTGCACAAGGACCCTGCACCAACATTCAGACTAGTTTGGTATTGCCTCTTGCTGCTTGTGCTACAAGCTTTCAGCTGTGATCACAGCTCTTGACAGAACGTAGAAACACTGGAGGCTGGACTTCTCCCCCAGGTGATTGTGGAACAGACTATTTCTAGGAACAAGGTCAAGCTGGAGAAAAAACATTTCAGTCATCTCTTTCCATGCCACAAGGAAGCCTCTTCCACGCCGAAAACAAGGAGAAAAGAAGCAAAAGCATATAAACTGATCAAACAGTTTTAGTCACAGATTGAGCCAGAAATAGATAAGACACATTCTAATTTCTATTTTTAAAAAGTTTTGAAGCTTTTGCAAGCTGACTCTGTGGGCTCACCCCTGGAAAAAGAAATCACCGTGTGTATATTTCGTCAGTTTTGTACCACAATCCTATCTGTATTTCCCATACCACTTAGCTGACTGGGAGTGGTCAGTACCATCAAGGATGTCATAATCCATACAGATAGCATCTAAAATTTCTTTTAAATGCCAATTTTGCTCATAAAGTTTCATATGAGAAAGTATGTCTGGTTTTAAGGTACGATATTATGTTTTTTGTATAAGTACCTTAGTTTTAAACTGAGCTATGCTCACATGCCAAGAAAATTGTCTTCTCTTGTGAGACCTGGAAATGTAGACCTTGTTTTTCGCTTCAGTTGGTGGCCTCTACAACAATCTCAGATGGCACATACCTGCCATTCTATAATATCCATCATAAAGAAGAACTCCAGGAAAGCTCTGGAGGGATTTGTTTCTGAATAATAATGGCTTTTTAAGAAAGAGGGGATAAGGACACTTA
>NW_010398101.1:90080-116206 GCF_000710305.1 Buceros rhinoceros silvestris | reverse complement strand
AGAGTGTAGAAGTACCATCAGAAGTGGCAGTACTTGAAAGAAGAGCTCTAGAATATACTGTAATCTCACTTGGAAAGCATCTGAAGTGCTTTCTTCAATCTTACTAAACACAAAAGTGATAAACATTCATTTTCTAAGTAAGAAGGATTTGCTAATGTTCCTAACATGTAGCTTCTGTTTAGTGTTTTGAGGAGTCGTGCTCTATACTAGACCAACATTAGAAATTACGATAGTAATGCTCACTGACAACTGCATTTTACAGCTTCTTTCCCTGTCATCTATGACTATCCCCTATCTACTGTCTTCTTGTGTTTCACCTCTTTCTTCTAATTGCATGAACTACCACTAGGACAGAGGAGGATCTTTTCGGTTGAGTAGAAAAGCCTTGTCATAAAGAAATATGCGCTGCTCATTTAAGAAGTTAGTCTTAAAAGAGCCTAGAGAAGGAAGATTTCTAATCCTTTTCTAGTTTAGAAAAGGAAGATACAGACTGGTGGAATGATCTTCTTAACTCTTTAATGGCTTATTTTATTTATATACCTGTTATTTCTTCACTACTTAGACTACAATAAGAGCTTTTAGACATTCCTTTAAATGGATGTAGGAAGAAATGTACTAATAAAAAGTTTTCAAAAGCAAATAGCAAATAATCCAAATGGTCTCTTCAGATGAGCATAAAATATCTAAAGCCACATTATAAATGGTGCTTTATAAGTGGACTTATAAGTCTTCAAACCTTTTGACATAACAGTCGTGACATCTTGCCAGAAACAAATGGAATAATTGATCTTGACTTGAAACATCATAGGAAACAGACCTGAGAACTGGGTAGAAATTCTCCAAGCCATTTCCTGTAATTAATTCCCCAGTACAATAATGTGTGATGAAAAGGAGAAGTATTCCCTGGACAAGGTGTATTTGGTAGCATATGATGAAGTCTAAAGGTCAGCTGCCATAAGAGTGCCTCTTTTGGCCAGTTTCTGTTCTATTAAATGTTACTAAAGAGTACTAGTCCCTAAGGAAAAATAAGCTTAATATCAATGCAAATTTCTTTAATCTGTTGTAGTAACTTTACCGAAGTTTCCCTTAATATCCTCTGTGCAAATGACTTTGGAAAAAATGCATCGGTTTGTATTCATATTACTAATGCATTTATGTTATAAACAATTGTATTTATTAAAGGAAAAGCATGTATTGAGTCTTAACTATAATCTCAAATAAACATCATCTGTATGATAGGATTTGTTAGAACCGTGGGAGAGGCAATTAAGATAATGTAATTCAGAAACCAAACACAGGACTGTCGTGAAGGAGTACTCAGTCAGACAGTGTGGGAAAGAGGTTCCATGAGGAAGAGTAGAAGTAATATATGATACTAAGCTGTTATTAACTTGTATATGCAAAATAAATGAAAAAGAATTAAATCCACACTTAACTCCCAGAAAAACAACAGAAGTTCAACAAAGAAATGGTTTTCTCTCAACAGTCAGATACAGCCGATGATGGAGAACAAAATGAGAGGGCAGAATAAGTTTGTAAGGTCTGAGCAAGATGGAGCAACTGTTGCCAGTCTACAGGGTATGGAGAAGAATGTATAAAATGGGAATGAAGACACTCTTGGTTGCTCTTGGTTGACCAACTGCTTCGAAGGAGTACTCAGTCAGACAGTGTGGGAAAGAGGTTCCATGAGGAAGAGTAGAAGTAATATATGATACTAAGCTGTTATTAACTTGTATATGCAAAATAAATGAAAAAGAATTAAATCCACACTTAACTCCCAGAAAAACAACAGAAGTTCAACAAAGAAATGGTTTTCTCTCAACAGTCAGATACAGCCGATGATGGAGAACAAAATGAGAGGGCAGAATAAGTTTGTAAGGTCTGAGCAAGATGGAGCAACTGTTGCCAGTCTACAGGGTATGGAGAAGAATGTATAAAATGGGAATGAAGACACTCTTGGTTGACCAACTGCTTTCATTATGGAGTTTTCATTTGGCACTGTTGGCAGATTCTTTGTTAGAAGTGGGCTAATTGTGATTTAAAATGAAAATAGTTTACTATGTCACCCTGTAGGATCTTTGTCCTAAATTACAAATGCCCTATGCTATACATTCGCCTTTTTACAATGTTGGCTTATTATAACATAATGCTCGTTATGATTTGGCTTGTTAAAAAGCTAAGGGGGTTGTGAACAAGAGCTACAGCTTCATTCCAGTGTCAATATATCATATCCATTGTATGAATAAAGTTTACTCTAGTATCAGCCTTATTGAAATGATTTTTCTGTTGACTTCGCACGGTTACGTTCAATATTTCCATAGTCCAGACAGTATCTTCTGGTATCCTCTCCAGCCTCTTGCTGGCCTGAAGCTGTGGAAGTCTGCTCTCAAATTCCATCCAGGTCCTAGAAGTCAAGAGGTCAAACATCCCTAACCTTCATTTAGGGTTTTGTTTAGTTATTATTGTTTTTTTAAGAAAATGCTTTTGAAACTTTGTACAGATTAAACAGCTCAAACCAGGACATTGTCCTACTTTTATCACTGCAGAATAAGTTGGTTTAGAATCCAACTTAAAATGGTTCCTTCTTTTGAGTCCATCACCTTTCCTTGTGGCCAGAACTCCTCAGAACAGCAAGAGCTGATATTCACTGATGGGGTGGCACAGCCAGCCTGTAATTATCCCTGCAAACTTGAGACCTGAATTTTGAGACTTTGTCTCAGTTCTCGGTGGAAATGGTCTGAATATACCTGCTAATTGTTTGCTTGGCCTTTATGTTCCTGTACCGTAATATTTCTCTGTGCTAACTATTTTTTCTGCTGTTACGGTTGGTTATAGAGTTGAAGTTTCTCTTCTTGTGTGTAAAATAAGGGCCTTTGGGAAAAAGCTATTTTGGCTTTTCACTGAGAGCTGACAAATTGTGGTTTGCTGACACCTGTATAGTTGCAAAGTCCAGTGGCAAGACATCCACAAGCAAGTGTCATCCCCAGCAAGTCTCCAAGGAATAGCTTCCAGCTGCTCTAAAAGACAGGCAGAAAGGTTTGCTATGAGTTAGAGCTCACCACAGAGTCCTTTCTTCTTATTGATGGCTTTAAGTTCACCCAGTACTCTTACTAGATTATTACATAGTAATACTAAATAGTAAAACATTAGCCTAATTAAACATCTTTAGGAAAATCATAGGACAAACAAATGTTTTTCACCATAAAAGTCCTCATAATTAATTGCAGAATTTGTGGCCTCTTTGCAAGAGTGGGGCAGTTTGTCTGATTGATGTGTCCCGCTAGAGCTCAACATATCCTGAACATATGAATTTGTTTGTGTCCTAGCACAGAACCTGGAAGCTGAGACGTGAAGCAGCTTTTCTGGCACCTGTGTTCACTGCCACATTTTCAGTGAGATTAGGACAGCAAGCTCCAACTCAATAGAAAATTTCAACCTGGGAAATGACTTTGGCCTACTCTGTTCCTCTGAAGAAAAACAATCTTTCTTTTCTGAACTGTCCTGGTATAAGCCGTTGCTATGCATTGATATAACACCTTTATTCCCTGATGCATCAACAGAAATTGAGGTTCTAGCAATAAAAAAAATGACTAGTGCAAAGATAAAATGCCCAAAAGCACAGGCCAAGAGCCAGACATGGAATATCTGGGAGACTGAAGGTGCTTCTCAGACTCCCCAGTGACCTGTGATCTTGTCTAGTAGGCTACCCTTGCTAAAAGATATTTGCTTAGTCTTAATAAAGAGATTCTCCAGGAGCTTTGCTGTATAAGCTATCACACATGGTTATTTTCCTTTTTTTCTTTTGTTTCTGTTTTTGGTTTGGGTTTTTTTTGGTTTTTTTTTTTTTTTGGTTCTTTCTTCTCTAAATAAGAAACATAATATTTTGAATGAGTATGTCTATATGTCTTACAATAAGGCAATGGGATGTGTGGACATTTTAGAACCATATAAATAATCTGGAGTTTTTGTAAACAAGAGTATATGTGACACTTGTATCATAATGCGCTGTCTTTATTTTCCTGTGGTGAGTTTTCCCTTCCTGTGTGAGCTGCAAGATTCACCATATTTGCTTCACTCTGAATGTCACCGAGTACCACTAACACTCATTGGGCATTGCTCTACAGGGCTCATGCAATTAGACTGTAATTGAGCAGCTGCAAATCCATGGGAGGCTGTAGAAATATTATCTGAAAATGGATCAGAACAAACCAATGTGCAATTGTTTGCCTTGATTGGAAACTGCTTTTTATTGATTGGAGCAATAATCCATGCTATGACACATACCAAGGACGTTGGAGCTAATGCCAATCACTATGAAGCTCCATATTCCTGCTAAGATTATTTTGCATACTATGGGAGACTGCAGAAAAATAATATTAGTTCTGTTTGAGATTCAGAGAGTTTGATTGTCAACTAAGTGCTTTTGTGAGACTATTGCACATAATTCTCTCCTCCTGAGGTGATAAACCTGAAATACGTCATTCTATCTGTTTATGCATGTATGTATGTACACCACACACATGCACACTGCAGAGACTGGCAAGGAGGTGCAAGTGCTTGATGTGGATCCTTCCAAACCTGTTGAATTAATGATTAATAAATTAATGAAGCCATGATAACTGTTTTAATTTCCCCTGCAGTATTCTTAATGATCTGAGAGCACCTTATGGGTATTTCTTCAGCCACAAAATACTGATGCGTAATAGAATATTCGTAATTCCAACCTATAGAAGAAAGCACAGTTTTTTCAACAAAGGAAGAGCCAATAAGTTTATGGTTATTAGCAGCAAATTCAGCCTTGTGAAGTGAAATATTGCTCCAGGACAATTCTAGGTGACTGTAATCAATGGTGAATTTGCTCTGGTGTCTGCATCTCAATTATTAAAGTATTTGCCAAGTGTAGCTCAACAGAAACTCAACACAGAGAGAAAAATGTAGTCTTTGCATTGAAGTTTTCAGTCTCAGAATAGTTCACTTACTGCTGAATATCTTTCAGGTTCTGAATTTAGCTGAGGTTAGCTAGAAATGCAATAATATGATGGCATACATAGAGAATTTGTATGAGGGCAAGAATTTGTATTGAATGCAATGAAAGACAACACCTCACTCAAAAATTTGAAAGGGTTATGATGAATCAGCTAAAATTAACTAGCAATGGAAATATCTTATGAATTACCTGGGGGTAAAGGTACTTTTGCTTTGATAAAATGAGGGCAATCTGAATTTCAGGCTCCACTTCTTCCAGCTGCCTTGGGCTTTCATTGCAGGGCCTCTTGGTTGAAGGGAATGGTATTTTCCTAGGACCAGAACATTTCTCCGAAAGTGTGTCTGCAGTGATGCAGAAGCAATCTAAGGCTCTACTTCCACGGCTGTGTCAATTAACTATGAGAACAAACCATTACAAGTGAGAATTGCTAAAGCTTGTGATTTCATTACTGTAGGTACCTACGGTATTAGTAATGTAGGACGGGACACCTGGAATATAATTTACAGAACTCGTACTTAGCAGAATAGGTGTTTTGTTAAGTTTGCAGCCTGGTTTCAGAGGCCGGTCATCCACAGTATCTGCAGACACATTAAGGGACAATTTTACCACAGGAATAATCTAAAATCGTGCTGTCCAAAACCAGGTGGATTTATTTCTCACGCAATGGAGTAGCTTCATATGGGTGAGCCTTTGCCAGGTCACAACCCTAATGAAAATGAAAGGAAGGAAGGAGGAAATGAAATAATCCCCTTTTACATAGGAAGATAAGTGGCAAGAGCACTTACATGACTTTTTAACCTCTTACCATAGCTCTAGAGATAAGTGATACTTACCTCTAAAGTCACGGATCATACTTCTTGTCTAAATCTCTGAAGCCAGTGATATTCAAACCGTACCAAGAACAATATTTAGAATGGTTTGCCAGGACTGTACTTCATAACAAATATTTCCAACATATTTCTGCCTGACATAGCTTCCTCTTTCCCATTTATCTCTTTAACATACTCTGCTAATTTCTTTCCTGTCAGATCCCTAGAAGCCTTTACCATTTTTGTGGCAGCAGGATCTGGACATCAGTTTCTATACAACTTAAAGATTTTAATAATGATAGTCTGTCCTTTTCTGCAGGCTTGTTCCTACCTTTGGTACCTAATTAACAACATATTATCTGTTATCGGGCCATGTTCTTGTTTTAATTAAGCTTGCAGGGAGGTTTTATTCCTCTGCCTGCGATGATCTTTGGTGCCCTAAATTTAATTTCTTTTTATAATCCCTAGAGTAGCAAGTAGCAAAGGGAAGTTTTAACTAATAAAAAAGTGTTTGAACATTGGAAGCAACAAGAACTCGGCAGAAATATTAATGGGAGAAAGTAAATTCACATATTTAAAAGCAAACAAACAGACACTATAAACCATAGCCCTTAGTAAGCTCATTAACAGTGGTGGCTTTCTGATGCAGAACCTTGATGGCTTTGAGGAGAGGGATGAGGGGTGGAAAGTCAGAAGTAAAAGCAGTGTGATTTTTTTCTCACCGTTCTCTTGTTTTTCTCGCTTATTCAGGCTCTAAAATCTGGGGACTGGAGCTCTGAATTAGCCTGTAGAAGTAAGCAGTTACAGAAAACAGAATGCAGACTCGTCTCAGTTTCCAATTCCAAGTTCAATTCTTCCATGTGTAAACCAGGATAGAATAGAATTTAAAAATGTACCAGGCTGTTGCTTTCAAACTGTGCCTCCACAATCCCGTTTGGACTCGGAAACTCAGCAAACAAATCTGAAGACAGAAATGAAAAATGGGGGTCCCAAATTCAACCACTCTTACCTTTGCTGCTGTGTTTAACAATGCAAAGCATGACTGCTTATTCAGTAGAAAATTTATCCTGGTGTTCAGGGTCATAGCAATTTTTCACAACACCGAGTTTTACTTAAGTATTTCAGTTGGTGTTGTATCCCTCTTGTCTTACCCAGAGGGGTCCATTGAACTAAGGCGGTGTCACCTGTTTAACACTGCCTTTTGGAAGCTGAATATACTTGGAAACCAGCCTTGTATTTTCTCACAGAAACAAAATAGTGGCTACAGCCTAAAATTTTATACCACTTAAAATGATTTCATAAATAAACCCCTGATTTATTATATTAAGTATTAGTTATGTATATTATATAGTACAACTGAGTGAGTATGAATCTAGGAAAAATCTGCATTCCTGTCGTGAAAATATTTTTTAAGCTCAGGAAAAGCTTCACAGCAGAAGAAAGCTGTTGTGTTTTATCAGGTAACACTTCCAAATTTAAAAGCAATCATCACTTCCTCTAGAAGCAAGGTGCTTGACTGCCTTTGAGAGAGAGATCATCCTACACTCACAGCAAGATGTTCTTTTTTGGTAGTTCACAGTAAAAACAAATGCTGAAGTACCTGGTGGCATGAAATAAGGGGGCTGACATTGGTAGGAGGGAATGGTGGTTGTTTACTCGGGATAGAAACGCTTGTATGAGGTGCAAACCTCATCTAACAGTAGGAATACTTGTTACATTAACAAGATTTACTGACAGACTCCATCTGTGCCTTCCCACCAAACAAGGTCACTCAGTTAGATCCTAAGGAGCCTAATGAGCAAAGTGCCAAGTCTCTGGAGTGATAATGGAGGTTCGCTCTGACTTACGCCTCAGGCACTTGCAATATTTTTAGTACTGGAAAATAAAATAAGGTAGAGGAAAAAAAGGTCATGATTTTTATCAAACCAATCCACCTTGAGAAATATCAGTGTGTGTGCTGTGCATGAACATATACCTGGATATATTTTGCTCTCTTTTTCTGATGACTCATAGCTTACTTTTCTTCTTCAGAGTGGCCCTTGAGGCACTTCAATGCCTTCATCTTGGCCATTCATTTCACATCTGCATCTTGGTGACAGAAACTTCATTGTGGTGGTGACATGCCCATTCCTTTCAAAAGGCTGTGACATCAACATCATGCGTGGTGGTTTCTTAGTTGAGGGTGAAGCCTTATCTGTGAATTTTTGCTGTTCATCCTTTTTCTGTCTGCAGTTTTCTGAAATGCACTCTGGTAAATTTGTGGCAAATATTATGGTAAGTGCAAAGGAGAAAGGGACACAGGGCATTGCAGGCTGCACAAAACACCTCTGCTTAAGCACCTTCAGTATTTTCGGTTCTCGATATTGATTTGTTGCAGAAGACTAGCTGATAGTTCAAAAAAAATTATAATTTTTAACCATTCCTCAAAATTTACAGCAGAATTATAAAGCTGCAAATCGAAGAGGTAGAGAGTGCTTTCCGTACACCCTGGAGCACAATTAAACTGTGGAACTCATTGCTGTGACGTATTATTGAAACCCAGTTATAAACTGTGCGTCTTTTAGACTTGTATCAGGATGTCTGAATGTGACCTCTAGTTGGTGTTCCCATCATGCTGTATGTGCCTTATTTCTTATCCTCTTTCCAAAAGTGTTCTCTGGAGTCAGCTAAAACAGAACCTGGGGTTCTGAAAACGCCCAGTTTGATCTAGTATCTATTAATATTTATCCACTATTATTAGGAACATCTAATCTAGTCAATGTTTATCATTCCAACGCCAATATGATTTGAACTGCCTCTACAACTGCTCAGAGACTAAAAGAATACCTGTCTAAATATGTGAGACAGGATTAGAGAGAATGAAACTGCTTTATTTTACACACTGTTAAATAAAATATCATAGCAATTGTTAGAAAAATAACATGGTGAAACAATGGAATGAAAAAACAGATTTAGAGGAGTCTTCAGTGCCGACTCTCTCGGTCCCATTCTTTGGTGTACTGAAGTGTCTGTGGAATGAAGTAATGCTTCTCGCGATGAGGGGTTTGTTGGATGATGTATAGCTACAAAGTGATGTAGTGAAAAAAAGATGTGGCGGAAGATTTGGTGGAAATTGCTCTAGTCTGTAGAATTTATTCTCCTCCACCTTCTGATAGGTTTCTGTTCTGTCTCAGTGCAGATTAGCTCAAGTCCTAGCATATTGCACACAGATCAATTGTTCATAGGATGAGGATTTACATTTTCATTCGTTTGCCTTCATACTTCCTGTATACAATAGGACATTACAAAACTGAAGACTTGGAAATCAGAATAGAGCATTAATTCAAAAGTTATTGGGGAGAAGCTTCCAGGAAAATGCACACGTACAAATGAATATTTCAACATTCTGGAGGAAATGTCTCTACAATTGTCAAGGGGCTCCGCACATTTACAGCAGCGCTCGGTTGCCTTGTAAAATACAATTGTAAAAGATGTCTTTATAAAGCGATATAACATCACTGACTATGGTAGAAGTAGAATCTATACAAGTGGAAATGACATGAGAATTTTAATTCTGAGATGAAGAATTCACACAGATTAAAATTAACATTTTTATTTATCATTTAATTTATAGAGATGCTGTTGTTCAGGCTCTGCAAATATCTCTCTATCAGCAGTCCAAGTAGGCTGGGAATCCAAACTTGGTGTTAAGCCTAGAGCTGTTTGGGATCTTGGTCCAGCCTTCGCCTGTTGCCACAGCGTAGTGCGGGTGTCCTGGATTACCCAGGGCTTCTCAAATGGCAGCTGAAGACAAGTGTTTTAAAACAGTCTCATGGATATGCATAATATTTAAAGAGATGCCTCTATTTCAGTCATAAGTAACCAGCAGTAGATCCCATAAAAAGCACCAATGTGTTTTGCAGTGGCTGAACTTACATGGTCCTGCTTCGATTACTCTCTCGATTTCAAACCCCCATCTACTTTTTGGTGTGTAAATAAAAGTCCCCTACTATATAGAATACTCTTTTAATCATAACCTCCTCATACTGCAAGGCTTTTTTAGTGATACTCAGGTTTTCTAAATTCTCCAGTTCTAAGTGGTGCATTATTGGTTCATCAATATGATCTATACTGAGGTAGAAACAGGTGTTTAACCGCTTATGCACTGTTGTTTCCTGTCGTGACAAATCAAGCTTACAAAATGAAAATGATGCCTTTATACTCAAAAATGATGCTAATAATATTCTATCTAATAATTCTAAATAGTCTTCTTTATGAACTGATAGACATGATTAAGCATTCTGAAAGATGGGGGTGAAACTTTGCAAAATCTCAAAATCCAGCAGCAAGAACATTAATTTGCATACTTTACAGAGAGGAGCACATCACTCTGCATCCACACGTAAGGAGAAATGAAGGTTTAAATTTCAGTCTCTCAGCACTTTACAATAAGGAGCAGCTCCTTGTTTACTGAAATCTCTATTCCTCCATCCACCAGTGAACTCAGCCATAGTGCACAGTATCTCCCAGCTGATAATCAAACAGAGCAAGAGCACCTTGAGCGCAGCCTTCCAGGCACTTCCCATTGCTGTCTTACCAGAACTTGCCATCTAATCTTTAAAGGCACCTGTTTCTTTGATGAGTTTTGGCTTGCTCTAAATCATCATTTGTGTTGGATTTTCCCTTATTCCTTGGGTTTCTTCAGCTTTTATAGTTTTTGCATAGCAAAGATGGAATGCCTCAGATGGCTGCTCTCACTCTGGATGGAGAAAAAAGCGGTTTTCTGTAAAATGGGTTTCAGCTCCTCACCTGACCTATATTGTTCAATTACCCATTACAATTAAAAGTGTGTATGCTTGTGTCTCTTTAGAAAAAAAGGGTGATACTTTATTTTTTGAGAGGAGAGCCAATTAAAAAAAAAAAGAATGGACACAGAAAATGAAATAGTTGATACAATATAATTTAAAAACCTTGTTATGAACTGAGAGGAAAATTAGCGCCTGATAAAAAGGCTTGAGAACCTGTTTTGCTATAGAACCTCTTTACAACAGAAGAGTTGATTGGAAGAGTTTATATATATAATGAACAACAAATTTTTTGTGTGTGTCTTACAATACCAGCAAGGAAAACTCACAAAGATCACTAGAGGAAGTTGTCAAGAAGCCTGTATGGAGACATTGTGTTAAACAGTCTTGCATAAAGGAAAGTAATGGTTACAATAAGCTCTGAATACTCTCTGTGAATACCCTGCACTGAGAAAAACTTACAGTTGTGCAACACAAATTGGTATGACATAAGTACAAAAAAATAAACAATTTCTTGGGATCTTTCCATCTTACTCATTTAACCTTTCATTAAAAGATGTGGTAAGCTTGAGCATTCAATGCAACATTAATTTGTGAAAGAAACACCTTTGTGAAGGAAACACCTTAAACTTCTTGCAGAGGCAGCAATTTATTGGCTGTTTCCTCTCAGACTTTTATGGTACATTGTCCAGGTAGGTGTCATTCCCTGAGATCTCTCTGCCATGCACACTGATGGGATCATTTTCACCAAGTTTTATCACAGCCTGAATCACTTGTAATTCTTTCTAAGTTTCAGCTGGAGGTGGCCAAGGAACTGTAGAAAAGCTTGTCTAAAGGGAAAGGTAAAGACAGGGAATATTTTTGTACAATAACGCTAGTCACAGAGCAAAGATTCCATTTCATGGGAGTTATGGTGACTAATCCCTGCTAAGGTCACAATTGTTGGTGTTTAATGTTTAATTACTTCCGTGTAGAACTCTCCTAGTAATTAGGGAAACTCCTCTTCCAATGTTTGAGACCATTACAGGATCTGAGATTGCATTTC
Organism: Buceros rhinoceros silvestris; assembly: GCF_000710305.1. Lineage (NCBI taxonomy): Eukaryota > Metazoa > Chordata > Aves > Bucerotiformes > Bucerotidae > Buceros > Buceros rhinoceros. Next base: position 104,581 of record NW_010398101.1, on the reverse strand, counting down.
CATGAAAGATACTGGAATATTAAATGCCCCCACCTGTCTGCTTGTTGCACTTTAGTTTGAAAAGTCACCCTTATGAAGAAATAGTCTTCTATTTGCCAGCTGGGGATCAGGCGTTACTGAAGATTTTACTAAATAATAGGGCTGCCATCTGCTGATTTTTGACTCATTTAGATTTCTTGTCTCCCACCACAAACAAAGCACAAACTGAAGCTGCTATCTAGATTGCCACTAAAAGACACCAACTGACAATTCTCATGCGTCAAACAGGGTTCAACACCATGTTAGTGTGCTGGTAGCATGCAGGGAAATGCCAATAATTATGATTTACTCTTTCTGTGAATGGATAATATGTACAATGTTTAGGATCTATTTTTCTAGTAACCACTTTTACGTGGAGGCATTGCATTTTAACTAGCTCTCTAAGGATTCCAGATATCACTTGACAACTTGAACAAAAGCGCTGTCTTTTCCATCAGTCTTTGTACTAAGTCATCATTTAACTGCTGCAAAACTGCTCAAGATGCACGAGTGGCTTTAAGATGCCATCAACCTCTGTCCTAGGCATTGTGGAAACAGTCTCCCACATATCTGAGTACTTTTGTGGAGCTTATCTACTTGGAGTAACATGTAAAGAAATTACAGCCCTTCTAGAAGTACTACTGGTTAGAGATACAGCTACAGACAAAAGTAAACCCCAAACAATACTATTGTATCTGAAAGCATGTCCGGGTTATCTTTTCCCAGCTTCAGTTATGTATATTATATGAGCTTTACTTCCGAGTAAACTTCTGCTCTCTGCAGCCTGCCGTTACACAGTATCAGGCCCACTGTTCTCAGTAACGGCTGATAAATCAAAGAGATTAGGTGGGAATGTGTCAAAGACGACGGAAAATATTTCTCACCTACTCAATTTAATTCAGTGGCATAGGCTCTTTGGGATAGATTCCTGTATATTTCTGCTTCTGTTTTATATTTCTGCCTGCAGAGTTTTCAAAATAAAATATTTTCTCAAAGGAAAAGACTACTGAAACGCTAAGCTGTGTGACCTAAGTGGCAGCCTAAACTATGTGCCACAAAGGCTCTAACTGGGGCCTCCCCTGGCTTTCTGGCAATGTCAAACAAGAAATTCCCAGAGCTTTGCTTTTTGCATTATAACAGTTTGGAAAAGACAAAAAAAAAAAACCCAAAACCCCAAAACCAAAACTGTCCTCTCATGGAGAGGACAGAGCTAGAAAGCCTTGTGCTAGATGAGGATTGAGTCCTCTGCGGCCAGGGCGAGAGCAGGAGGTAACAGCAAATATTGGCACTCCAGAAGGCTCCAAGATCTCGAGAATGTTTGGGTGTATTTTGTTTTCTATTGTGGATTTTCTGAGCTCTCAGGAGGCAAAACCAATACATGTTCATTTAGCGTGTAAGAACACAACAGAAATGACACAAATATCCTTACAAGATAGTAGTTGGCTTATGAGTTTGGAGATACCTGCACGCAAAGTGGTCATTCAATCAGCGCAGCAGAGCCATGCCCAAGCTGCTGGGCCGTTACAGCATGAAGGGCTAGAAACTTGCCAGCAGCCAGCAAATCTCTACTGCCTTCTTTGTGGAAATACTCTCCTTGTTCAGCTTTTACATGTTGAAGCTCAAGACAGAAACAGTTACACCTGTGAGGTCTCTTGAGTTACAGGCTGTGAAACTCTGACTTTGCTCTTATTAAATGCAAGCAAGTGGCTTACGTTTTTGATAGGGTGTTAAGGCTTCTGGGCTAAAATGTGTGAACTGACAGCTTGATATATTTTGAATGACTGTCCTGCAGAGGTTCCAATATGTCCCAGTCTACAGTAGACATAAATTTTATATAGAAATCCCACTATGCCATATGATTATTTGCAACCTGATGCACAAAGACTGTATTTTCAGTTTTGTTACTCACAATTTAAGACAACTTGGAGAGATGGAGGGAGGAATGTCAACAATCAATTTTTTTTTTTTTTTTTTTAGTGTGAATGTTACAAATGAACACAGATTTACTCCTGACAAAAACTGTTTAAGGGTACAGAAAAAAGAATGAAAAGGCTGCATGGTTGCTTAACAAGGTGTTTGGTGTTTGTTTTGGACAACAGAAAACCTAAAAGTCCTTCAAAACCAACACTTTTTTAAGCTAACCCTTTTAGATTCAAGTTAACTGTTTTTTAGATAAAAAACGTCTCTCCTTCGTTGGATGTGTCCCTTCAGAAAAAGTTACTGCAGCTCTGAAAGGACCAGCCTTACAGTTCAAAAGTTTTTGAGGTGTCTGAAATCTTATTTCTGCTCTAAAACAGACCTAAGCTTGAAAATCAAATCTGTCTTTCCACAGCGAATAAAATAATTGCACTCTGTCGAGTTATGTCTTTTACCCTGATTAAAGATATCGCTGTATTGAGAGAATATACTGACTTGTCTGTTGGCAGATGGAAGAAGATTGCGTAGCATGTCTGAAATCGTTCTGATAGCTTCACATCATGTAGTACACAGGCAAAAGTTTATCTAGTATACCGTCTTATACCCCGAGAAAAGAAATACTCTATTAAAGAGCAATTCATTCTGCGTATCACATTCTTAAATCCAGGTAGTTTTTGTTATAAATTAAAGCTAATAATTTGGATTCTGCCTCGAAGTTAATTAGTGGTGCATTCTCTTGTAGCTGGTTGCACTTGAAAGCAAGTGTTTAAAATCACAGGGAATAAAATTAGATGAAAAAAAATCTTTGATCATTAAACGTATACACAGTTATGTTTAAGTTAGTGCAGAAAATTGGTTGTTTACAACATAATTACTGGTTTGACTATGAAAAAAAGAAATGCAAATTGTTTCACTTCAATTAACAGTACATAAATAATTCTGGCCTGCATAAATATTTTAGTGTTGAAAACTGTAGCACATAACTTTTAATGGTCCTCTTAAAACAGGTCTAATGCAAAGTTAATAACACACAAAAAAACCCTGTCTATGGAGAGGAAAGCCATCTGTCACCAAGAGGACTAGAAATGGTGTCGCACCACCCACAAATAACAACTGAGATTTCCAAATAAATCTTTCATTTTAGGTTTTAAAGATAAAGACGAGTTCTAGAGCAGTCTCACACTGAAAAATACTTGGATAGCATACGGTATTCTGACTAAGATTAAATATCAGGCAGTTAAATAAAAGCAGTTAAATGTCAGGCTTTTCTGCTCTGTGGTATAAAAAATATAATATCAGTAATTCGCGGTGTGTGTTTGGCAGGTTAACATCATACGGTAATTCAAACTTAGATGCATAAACAAATCAATTCAAATATATGAATTTATTCCAGCTTGTAACGTGTGACAGAGATTACAAAACATTTTGCTTTTCTCAAATTCATCTACTTTACTCCAGAAAGAAAAATAGTTCCAGATGCATAAACAAAGCAGAGTTTTCTCTAGCCTCTGTAAGTGCAGCATTATTCAGCACCCTTTATTCTCTCATGTAAAACATGAGTTTTATAAACAGTTTATGTGTACTGCCTTTTGTGTGATCCTTGGGCTCTGGCCACTTGCATTTTAGGTCATTTACTGTTAATACAATCCTTAATATCAGCAGCTCAAGTTACTCTGTACGATACCAATCCTCATAATTGCCAGGAACTGCAGCCACTGGAAACAATGGTCTTAGAAAGAAACTGCAAAAACATTACTGTTCAGTGAGATAAGAGAAAACATGACAAAATTTTTAAAAAATCAGAATAATTTTGATTATTAAGTATAAAAAAATACTCTTTTAGGAAAAGGAAGAAACATTTCATTTAGCTTTGAAATCATGCCCACCAAACAATTTAATTCACTTTGACCAAGAGCTTCCTTTCAGTTGCATCTGATTGGAAAACGCCTGGGTTTATTTCCCATCCTCTCTTCAGAGACAAGAAGAGACCCAGAAGCTGCGGTCAGGCAACTTCCTCTGAAATAGTAGCTCCAGGTATCCCTGCCTTCTGCCTGGCTTATTGGCTGAGATTCCTTGCTGTATCACTAGCTCTAGCTGCAGAAATAAGAACATGCAAATACCATAAGATGCTGGAGCTGTGTTATTAGTAAAATTCTTGTGGCTTTGAACAAATATTTGAGCTTCCCTGAATTAATTGGTTGCTTTTTAAAAATACATTCAGCAAAACCAGAATTTTAATTTTAACTAGCTCTTTTAAGTTTAAAGGTATCTGTACTTCTCATTGTAACTGGAGAGAGGTTTTTCTCTCTTGTAAAAAATACAGAACCGTCGTAATTCTACATGTTTCCACAGAATTACACCAGAGGCCCAACAAAGCACTTCAGAGAAAACCTTGTTCCTTGCTAATAGGCCAGTTGGATCACAGGAGGAAGGAGGAAATATTACAGTTTTTCAGTTATCTATGTGAAAACTGAGATGGCACAACTAGTAGCCACGTCTTCCAGACCTGTGTCTCCTGATCTTGTAGCACAAAGATCAGATGTTTACAATATGCTTCATTAACCCTGGTAAAATGACTTTTCCATAGCTTTTCTAAATTCAGAATAACTACTTAGGAAAAAAAACCCAACTGACTATTGCTGCAAGGAGTGAGGTCAGTGTAAGATAAGACAAAGAAAGGAATAAAAATGCTAGGATATAGCAAAGAAGGTGCAGCCTAGGAAATGTCTGTGATGACAATTATTATAATAAAGAACTTTTCTTGGGTTGAGATGCTTATTTATGATCTACCTGATTCAAAGATGGGACAGAGGCAGTGCACTTAAGAAACTGGTGTTAAAAATATTGAAGTTGTGATGAGGTTGGGCTATTTCAAGTATACCATAAAAGGAAAAAACCCAAGATAAATATATGAATATTATATTGTAGTGCTTCTATATAAATTTTCCTGCAGTAGAAGAGCAAAAGGTTTTGCAAAAGTATTACGAAGCAGCAGATTTAGAATGTATTAAGACGTTTTTACAAAGCACACTTAACCTGTGTGGCTTGCTACCATAGGGTAGCACCGAGACCAAAACTGTAGCAGGATTTAGAAAGAGTGGACATTTTTATGTGTAATCGGAAGTTATCACTTTACATTAGAGAATATAAAGTGCTTTTACAGAGGACGTGAAGTCCTAGACTTCAGGCCGTAAGGCAACCACTAACTCTTGGGGGTTGGAGGAAATGTTTTCAGCTGGCAAGGTTCTCTGAAGTGGCCACGCCAGGGCTCCTTGGAGCTCCTGCCATGCTTTGGCTACAGTCAAGGGAAGACAAGGCTGCCAGTCCATCACGGCATCACATGTCTGCGTGTTTCATTTATGCTCTTACTCTTGCTTTTGTTTTTATTAATTTGTTTCTTTGTAACACTGTTTTGCTAAGAACACAGATTTATTACAGGTAAAGCCTCTCTGGCAGTCTCGTGTATCTTTCTGCTCAGTAAACAACTGTGATTGCCTATGGAACATACCTGCTTCACATTCCTCTTCAAAGCAAATAGGTTGTTGATGCAGGGCAGATGTTACAGTGTTTGTTCCATCCACTGCTGAAGGAGCCAGCTTGTTTCCTTTCAGGGAAATACTTTAAATTCACCTCATTCTCCTATTAATTCAGTGTAACTGATTGTAAGAACTATGTTAGTAAAATTAATATTTCAGAGCAGCACTGCGAGGGATATTTTTAACATGCAGCACCACAGCCCCTGTCAGTTGTCACTTGTGTCACCCCGTCATCATGTACGCCTTCAGACATAGGCAGACTGATACTAATGAGCTCACCACTCCATGTTCCTCTATCGTGAAGTTCAGTACTAATGAGAAAAATTCCCAGACTGCAGTCACACTCTAAATCAATTTGGCAAGATTGATCAAAATATTCATTAAAACAGTTTGTTCTCCTACTCAGCCTGAACCCTGCAGGCATATCTGTCTTCCTTCTATATGGTTTTGTGTGTGAGTCTGTGTGCATGTATGTGAGTGTGTGAAATTAGAAAAAGTCAGTTGTTTTTTCTCCTCATGATTCAAGCACTAGTTTCAGAAGAAGAAGAAAGCCAGGGCTGAGTTCTCATTACTCTTTTCTCCTTGGGAAGTGCCTAGGAGTCTGGAAATGCTAAGAAAAATATTCTGCACTCCTCTTTTCATGTGCCTGTCAGCAGAAGGCCTGACAATGACCAAAGCGAAGCAACAAATTACTGTCAAAGGGGCAACAAGCAAAACAACAAATGGGAATCTGTCAGAGAGAGAGAGAGACATCGCTGGCCACACAACCCTGGGAATTTAATATATCTTTTGTCTGTCATCTGCATGCTAAATTTCCATGTCTTCCTTCAACAGAATTTCCTCTTGCTGTGTCAGTCTTGAGAAGTATAGGCTAGCTCACACTGTCCGCTTTTTCACACGCATTTCAAGATAAAACACAGCCCACAGAGCCAAGGATGACACTAGCTGACTAATGCTCAACAAGCTGAGCTCTGTGCACAGAAGGGTCTAGACAAAATCAGAGCAGCTCAAATTGCAGTGAGGGATGAGCAAGGGACAGATTTACAAATCTCAGCTATGATGTTATCTGTCCCTCCAAAGGGGCAAAAATAATTCATGTTGGTACCAGTTTGAAAGCCAGACACCCCGACTAGTCATATATTATGTATTTCTGGTTCATTGCAGTGGTAGCGAAGGTTGCTGTTGATCATCTGGCTTCGCCATTCATTGCCTAGAAACTAGGAGCTTTTTCGAATGGCCAACAGGAAAAGTCAGGCAAACTTAAGTCAGGCAAACTTAAGTCAGGCATTTAAAACACTTCCTGTGTTATCGTTCACAACACTGCAAACCCACTTTAGTTTACAATGTTAAATACATAAACTTCATTCCTAACAGCTTATTTCTCAGATCTACTACGAGATATGAGACAATGTTATTTCAGGAAGTTTTCTGTGGCATTACAAACACAATCATTCAGAAACTCCAGAATAAACTCCACAGAGGGCGTCCTGCTGTGCCAAAGCAGCAGGCTGTTGATGAGGCTCCCACACCACAGGGGCAAGGAGGGACTCTGCCCTAGCGCAGGGTACAGTTCAAACTAAAACAGTTCAAACTAAAACAGATGTTAAGTAAAATTTGGCAGCAGGACACAAAGGCAGTTGTCCACACTTCTTTGCATAAGCGATTTCCATGCCTTTGTATTCAAATGGTGACAAATTAAAAACAGATGTGTAACTAGCAGGAAGATAAGCAGCTCTGACCATGTGCAGAGTTGTATGAGATTTTCTTCCCATTTAAACAGTGTGGCTGTTCAGAAATCACTGGGGTAATCTGGCTCCATTGCTGAACACACAGAGCAACATCTCAGCAGCCCCCAAGTTCACATCCACATTGAGTGAGTTTGCGTGAAGGAGCAGTAACTCCATAAATGCAAGCCCTTAGAAATTAAACTGCTCTTTAAATGCAATAATGGAACCTTCAACTCAAGAGCAGCCCAAACTCTGCCAATGCAGAAAACTTTTTGTCCTTTACATCACAAAATGACACTGCAATGAAGCAAAAAACCCTCAATCATATTGTCCAGATGGGTTCTCTGGAGATGAGATAAGGTGTTATTAACCAGGTGCTCATTTACAGGCATATCATCTGTCATAGAAAGCAAGGATTCACTCTTACTACTTCCATTTTAGAGTGAAAGATGCTGGTTTTAATGTGCTTTCTGCTTGCTTACTTTGTATCTGGCTGGTGAGGTTTATTTCTCTTGACTGAAACTGTCCCCAGGCTTCTATTTCCACAAATAGAAGGAAAAGCAGGTACTGGAACTGGTTGACTCTGTTCAGTGAATAGGCTCTACTGAAGGCTATTGAAGTTTTCATGAAAAGAGAAGTTTTAGGAAATCCGGGCTCCAACATGGTTTTAAAATTTTTTCCACATATATGCAAGACAATGGCTTTCAGAGATGAGTTAAAATATCATAAAATCTTTCTTCTAAAATCTTTAATCGAAAGTAAAAAAGAAAAAATTCAAAACATGGTGTTGCCTAATAACTGGTGTGTGTGTCAGGTTGGTTATGTGAATATTTTATTTACTACACCAGAATAATAATTGCATAGGCAGCAGAGAAAGTTAAACATACAGTACCTCTTTTCCCTCGTTTGATCTTGATAGGCTGAGTCATTCATTTTAAAATCATATAGGAAAAAAACATTAATGAAAGTTGTCTATTCAGAAGAGTGAGTCCTTTGATTTGCAAGAGACTTCTGGAACCCTCCACACTCCTTTTTAGCTTCTTTTAAATTGACATATTTCATTTTCTGAAGCTTTGCAGCATCTCGGACATTTTCAGCATCAGTGGAAGACTCCTTTGCTTACTGCAGATTTTTATTTATTACTTTTTTTTCCTCAGAATCTTAGGCAGTACGTACAGGAGGAGTTACAGAAGTTTGGTACAGTGACAGAAAATGCCTTGCGATTCCTTGCCGTAGGTATGAAGACACAATGTTCTCTCTCATTTTTACCCTCTCACCTCCCACTAGTGCCAGTCTGGTCTAGGAGAGCTGCTGCTGCAGCCCATGTCTGAAGGAAAACAGCTCCCTCACTTAAGAATGACAGAAAAGGCATTGTAGCATGTGTGCATTTTCGGCTGTCATCATCGTAAGTTTTGTGTATAAACTGAAATAAGGCAGCCTCAACAGATGGATGTTTCTAATGCACAAAACCCCACAGCCAGATGTTCCTGTTCATCTATAGCAGCGAAGATGGGGCAGGTTTGTTATTACCGAGGTTTTTCAAGATTTCTGTCTTCCTGTAAAGTTTGGATGCAGTTGTGGCTTTGCTATGACAGGAGTTAATTTAGAATTTCTTGGTCACCACACCAAATGGGTGAGTTGCCACTGGACAAGCATTTGCTTTGACATTGTAGCCAGGGCTGACTTTTACGTTGTGTAACTGCCAGCTGACAGAATGTCAGTCCACCTCCCATCTCTTCAGCCACCTCTTTCTCTTGTGCCAGCATCAGGGGATTTTGAGCCTGCGTGAGACAGATCTGCAAGTTTTCTTTTGCTCCTAAAATCTCATGGTAGGGTCAGGAGAACTGTAGAATAAAGAACGGGTCAAGAACTCGTGTAGAGAAGAGAAGAGTCAAACTACCTTTCAGGTTGCAGTAAGTTGCACTTCAGAATTTTTTCTGTAAAACTCTTCTGTGGCTCCCCAACCACTTGAAACTAAACCCATTCTACTACTCAGGTATCTCAGAACTTTTAATTTATTTTCATTTGTGGAATGCTTTGAATTTATGATATAAGTCATCGCTATCATCAGTACAGATGATGTATTTACCCAAATAAATCCGTATTAAAAAACGTGGCAGTATACTGAGATCATGCATCCTTATGTGCTCTTTAGGTATAACTGCAGGTCCAGTACTTTTGGATGAGTATCTAACACGCCAAAGGAAAGCACCCTTGTTATTGAAATATATTGTAGGACTGATTTCATTCGATTAAAGTAGTTTCAGTGAAAGACAAACCACAAGATGAAAATAACGAAAAAAAGTCATGTTAGTTTGGAAAAGCCTAAGAAGTCATCAGACCAAGCCCAGTAAGTGATATCCTGGTAATTTTTTTGCATTTCCTTCTTTCTTCTGATCAATATAATGTGCTGCTCTGTCTTGATGTTAGAGAAAGCTTATAGGACTGGGAACTCTTAGGATATGTGTTGTATTTTCTCTGTGTGAGAGAGAGAAATTTGAGGAACTCAGCATACATAAACACCGTTGCATTGGTACAAATTACAGCTGTACCTCTGAAAAATTCATTCTAAGCATGAATTCTAGTCTGAGACAGTGCTACTCTTAACTGCTGTCATGGGTTTATAATTGTGCTTATAACTGTGTGGTACACTGAAGTGCAGGCAAGTATTACTAGCAACTCTAGCCCATCACCTATTTTTGTTATTGGTCTTGTTTTCAGCAACATCTCCCTTCCTAGCAGCTTTTCAAATGTAGTTGAATTGATAAATCTTCTGCTCAATATTTAGCTTGAACTATGACAGGCAAATTCATTTATTAATTAAACATAACACTTTCAACTGGATGCTTTTTTTATATGATCACACAACAGAGGTAGGAGACAATATTGGGTTTGAATGACAATGATTAATAATATTGATATTTACCTGCTATTAGAATCTGGAGCTACTGCAATGAACTACAGAGTCTTAAAATCTTAATTAAAGGTTAATGAAAGAAAATATTGAAGAATCTTCTCAAGGAAGAAGTGAGGAAACAGGGTATACTAACTCATCCACAGTACTGCTGTTCTTGAGCACAGAAATTTCATGAATCGGCTTCCATGAGACTGACCTATAGATGGTGTGGAGCTTTGAATTCACCTTTTGGCTTTCAGACCTCCTAGTCTGTAGGTATGGTCCCACATTTTATTTTCTGTTTTGCAAAAAAATCCTTCTGTTGGAGGCAAAGATGCGTTTGTGATATATTCACATATCTCTAGGAGTTCAGTTAGTTAGAAAATACTACTGAGACTCCCAGGGAAGATTGGCAACATTATGAACAGTTCTACAAAACAAAATGTTCAAGAAGTGTGGGTTTTATTCCTTTTGAACTCTTAAGAAAATTCAGGAAAATTTTGCAGCATAAAGCAGTGGAATGATATAATTGGTTTCAAGTCAGAGACTGCATCTTCATTACATTCCTAATGTATGATACTTATTACGTATTAATAACACCTTATTATCTCTTGTCATGTATAATAAATAGAGCGTCTGAATATTAACCTAGTGTTTTATGCCAGCTCATAAGGTTTGAAAACAGAAGCTCTTATGTTCTTTCAGGGTTAGACACTAATCTAAGGGAATGGTAAGTTTATAAACTTCAGTGTATGTAAGCTTGGACACCTGTAGAAATACTAGTTTATCATTAAATACTTTGTAATTAAAATCTTTCATACAGCCCTGCTTCTCAAGAGTTAAACATTAACCCTGTGATGGACAGACCTCTCTAAATCACAACTCTATTTTACAAATCACTTTGGTTTATCCCCTAATCGCAGAAGGAGTAATAAGTATAATTGTTACAGAGGGTCCGTCGATACTAATATCAGTAAACATTCAATTATTAATTTACATCTATATAAGAGGCAAAGGTCAGGGAAATTTAAGATGACAACCTAGATATGTGATTAGAAATTATTCTATATAGGGGAATCCTTCTGAATACTTTAATCAGCTGCTGCTGAAAATCTAGCTGTATCCCTGGTGTATTGGGAATGTATCTGTGAGTAAAATCTTCTAATGCCCTGTAGGCAAGCAGCAGATATTTTTCAGCATCCCAGAAACACGTACTTATTAAGCTCACTAACAGAAACAGGCTATGGTATCCAGCATAAATAAGTGCAGCTAGCTTAGGCAAAGTTGATCTCGTAACTACCAGCAAACAAAAGTTTGGAACTCACCATTGGTTCCTTTTCTTTCTCTAAAAAATGGGTCACTGGGGTTCATAAAATATATATCTTCCACTTTTATTCTGAAAACTGTTCTTATCTGAAGAATGATCCAGTGGAAATTCCATTAGTTAAGCACAGAATTACTTAATTACTTGAGAACCTGGATGTAAAGTTATAATTAGCCAAATTATTCAATGCTATTCATTTCACAGGCAAAGAGCTTGACTTAAGGCAGCCCTTGTGAAATATGGCGTAGTTAGTTGTCATCAAGTGTTGTTACCCTTTAAAACTTACAGTTGTATTGGAGAGTTATTTACTGATGTATTTTGGAGGATATTGCACCAGAGACCGTTTTGATCATGATAAACAATTTATTACAAGACTCTTGCCAGGTCTGCTTATTTTAAACTGTGATATTACGGTGAGAAGTAAGGTGTGAACTGCTGCCACAGGCCAAGAGTGTTTTCAGATTACCTCCATTGTGTTCACTACCTGGCCATAACTCTAAACCTCTGAAATGATAATTCTTCAGAGGAATAGCTCACAGATCCTCTCTGACACGTTAGTCAGCTTTTAAATCCGTGACTCACCTGAGACAAAAGCTTTCTCTATTTCAAAACAACTGGCCTGAAGATAGTGTGTTAAGTCCTTTGGGGAATAGCCTCTGTTTCTAATAAATCCTGAATGTCTCTGAGCCGCGCTCGTCAGACATGAGTCAGAAATATGATGGCACAAACTGCCTTTTAAGTGTTTTTCCTTGGTGGGATAAGATGAATGGATTATGGAAATTCTGATTTTTCTTCTGCTGAATTTGGCAATTTTTTTTCAATCGTTGTGCATGATGTTTCTGTTTAAGGGGTTGACTGGATCAAGATGACTGTCTTGAATTTCTTGAACTTATTAGCAGTGAAGCTGACTTTCAGCCTCATGGTAAAAGGCTGTGCAATCTTTAATCTCAACAAATGCAAGACAAAAAGTGCGAAGCATTTGTTTGCTTCATGAGAGCTATCATGAGAGAGAAAAAAATTGCAGTAACATGAGATCAGACAGGCACAAAAAAGAAATCAACACTATGGATGTTATTGAAAACTTCAGTCTTTCAATTTAAAAGTCACTAAAAGGCGTTCTTTTTATTCCAGAGGAAATTCCAGCCTATAAAAAAAATGGAAAAGGATCCAATAACTACCAGATTTCAAAGTGTGGTTATATTAAAATAATTTTCTTAGTTGAATTTTTGCTTTAACTTTTCGGTCCACCTCCAGAAGGGACAATGATGGAAGATTAAACTGCAAAGTGCAGATCACTCACTATATGAATGTCTGGAAAGAGGCAATTTTACATTTTAAGTAGATGGAGTACAAACCGATCCTTACCACGTAAGCGGTGTGCGCTGATAGCGGGTGTAACTCAAAGTCCACCTGTAACCCTGGTGGATTTGTCCACCAGAAACTCTTCCACAAAGCTCTGCCTTGAAGTATGTTTGTAGACTACAAAAAGCAACCACGTGAGTACCACCAGCTGTCAGTGCTGTACAGGCAGTTCACTGGACATACAGACATCGGATGAGTGGAGTAGTAGTACAATAGTGACACTAATAAATTTTAAAGCAGCAATACATTTCTCTCTAAAGTATTTCTAACTCATTAGTCTGCCTACTGTGAAAAAGCTTATCCCCATTTTGAGATACAAAACAGAAACGTAATAGAAAAACTCAGAACTCTGTAACAGGAGATACAGAATATTTCTGATTTTTTTTTGGTAGTAGTAATAATAACTGTGTATTTTCTAACATCTCTGGGAGCCCCTAGTTACAGGATAGGTAAACCATTATGATTAGCTTGTAATTAATATGATGAATCTGTGCAACTTAATTATACACCTCTGTTAACCTGGAGCATCATTCTCCCCTCGCTATAGAACTAAGCTAAAGTAACATTTGAATATTCTCGCTATTGGATTTATCATATTTACCGAGAATTTACAATAGACTCATACTTCATGCAAAGTTCAGGTGAACCTCTGTCCTATTTGAAAAGCAAACTAATGATTCAAATGTTGAATCACAGCTGAAGTTTTTTGTCTTACTTATTTTTAACCATGCTATGAACCACCTGAAATATTTGTACTGCGTATCTCAAATGAACAAACACGCGCCCTGCCACACACACCCCCTTCCCCTCCCGATCAAACCTGTGTGGGTTGGTTGTTTTGGGCTTTTTAAAATAAAATTTAATTAAAATAAAGCATTCATACACCCTTCTAAGGTAATTCTCTATCCTTCCATATAGTTAATCAAGTATTTTTTTTGTCTGGTTGTTTTGTTTTGGTTTTGTAATTTTTTTGTTATGGTCATACATAATATGGAAATTAAAACCTACTCAATGGTACAATTCATTTTTCCTGAAAAATAATCCAAGCATTTTTAACTGTGATTTTATCATTGACCTATGTTCTTAAGTTCCCATCAGTAAGTATGTAACAGCATATAATAATTTCTCATAAATTGGTTACTGTCACATATCTTTATATAGACAAAGCGACCTTGTTGTTTGTGCAGTCCCCTCATATAGCCCATCAGATAAATATATTTCTATATGCTTTTAGCAGACTTAAAAATTTCATTTCATCCAAATTCGTTTTTCATTTTCTTGGCATTGTCAGGCATTTATCTAAAAGCAGCTTGCTGTGGAAACAGCACCTCTGTAGGCTGGTGTGTTCTAAATTAGTTTTTGAGAGTCTCATTAGAATACAAGAATTCATTGAAAAGAACTCTGATAAACATCCGCTTTGATCTGCAAGGCTGACATGATACTCTAAATGGAAAGCTGAATCTGTTGGAAGGACCCTGATTGAACCAGATATACCAGAAGGAAATTAAGGTGCAAGAGATGTGGTTTAATCAGGCTGCAACTGTACTAATTTAACTCCTCTGGGAAGGGTAGGACCATAACTTGGACAGTGTAGATCATGAGTATTTCTTTAATCATTTCCATCTTGTAGGAGGTAACAACCATCTCATCTACCCTCCACAGCTCACCCTGTGCCTGTTCGCAGAAGTGAAATTTAGACTGTAGCAGAAGTAGACGCTCTT
>NW_010398101.1:86566-89973 GCF_000710305.1 Buceros rhinoceros silvestris | reverse complement strand
GCTCTTCTTCTCAAATGTGTAGGCTGCCAAAGGGTATGAATACCCCTGGACAAGGCCTGTGTCATATCAGTGCCAGAAAGAGTGGCAGAGAGAGCAAACTGTGGAAATATATAGGAGTATAAAATGTTAAGTTTCTAAGCCACCATTCATGCTGAATCCGTGACATGGAAAAAGGATTATTTGCTTGCTATTGCAGCTCAGCTACCCAGTCTCCTGAAGGAGCCCCTCCCCGCAAGGCTAATTTCAAGCATGATTTATCAGGGACCCAGAACCTAGCAGGTGAAAAACTCCACTAGATGCCTGACATCGACCAACTTCAGCAGCACGAACTCAGCTCTATTCCAGGAACTCTCTAAAATGCCATGGTTAAAAAAATAAAACACTTTGCCGATGTCAATGTTACTTTCAAAGATTTCTGATCTTTTATAAGATAACTCTTGCATAAAATCTGATGCCCTATTAATTCTAGGAATAGGATGTTGAGAGTTGCTATTCCGAGTGTGAGGGGACTTGCACTTCAGAACTCATGATTCGTTATACTTAATACAACTTATATATGCAAACTATATGAGTCAATGATTTATACATAAATTATTCTTCTCTTTGTACTTTAAAGTATCTCTCTGTGAATAAATCTGCTTAAGATATTCACTATCTTCTCCAGTATCTTAAAAGTTCCCTGTTTATTTCCACCTCTGAGTGCCACTATACTGTAACAACCCCACAAAAAATGTACCATCGCAAACAAGGGAAAAATTAGCAGTGACATTGGATAAACCAGGGCTAGGTCTTGGGCTCCAGCTTTCTTGTGGAATAAACATACGTCCCCGCAACCCCAGGCTCCAATTTTTCTATTCTTTAGAGCGCCTACTAATGTATTTTCCACACCAGTCCCATTGAACATTTGCCCACCAGTTTTGCGCCAATGGGAAGTGCACTGTAATGAATCAGTCTTGCATCTTTTCCTTTTTCATGTTTGACATGGAAGAATGAATCATCCTACTGATGTTATTCCTTATCCACATCACAGTAGGGTCATTGTTTATAAAATTTTTCCTTCTGTGGAAAGGGAAATGTGTGCATATAGAAAGCAAGATGTTATAAATACAGTATTATTGTTCTGTGAAATAGGGTGGGAACTACACACTGAAACCTGCTTTCCATAAATCTGTCAGTTTTCTGGAATGTATTCAGGTACGTGCTGAAGCCAGTGGAAAAATTTCCATAATATTTTGGTATTATAGTAATAGAAAATAAATATACCTTTGTAAAATTGTTTCACGTCATTCGACAATTGTCTCATTCAAATTACAAACCTATGCATTATGAAACCAGGTATCTCTGTTGGGTTTTGCGTGGCAAGGTTTTCCTAGCAAGGGGGCTACAGAGGTGGCTTCTGTGAAAAGCTGCTAGAAGTGCCCCCATGTCTGATGGAGCCAATGCCAGACAGCTTCAAGATGGCCAGCACTGCTGGCCAAGGAGCCACTGCTAAGATTTGGTTTTATTTCTCATTATCCTACTCTGATTTGATTGATAATAGATTAAAATAATTTCCCACTACAGTCTGTTTTGCCCGTGATGGTAACTGCTAAGCGATCTCAAGCTGTTCCTATCTCGACCCATGAGCCTTTTGACATATTTTCTCTTCCCTGTTCATTTGAGGAGGGGGCAGTGATAGAGCAGCTTTGGTGGGCAAGTGACTGTCATTGTTTCTCCACAAATACTCTTCATCTTTCAGCTGTGTCTAGGTATTAGCAATTTGTTTGATATGAGTACAGTAAAAGCTTGTTCTTTAAAGCTTTATCATGTGTTATTTGAAGTCAACAGGAGTTTTGTCATTGGCTTTAAAGGAAGTGGGATCAAAATCCTAATTAACAGTGTTAGCTCCACCTATCAATCAAAGGTGGACAGTTTATAATAAAACATAATTACCAGAGCAGTTTAAAATTAAAAGAGAAAATGTGCAGATGAAGTGTAAGACCTACACTGTTGAGATCTTGAATACTTTCTGATGCTAGATGCCTCTTTTGGGTTGCATTTCGGTTGTTTCCCTAGAGTTTAAGTGCAGGCATACCCACTACCTCACTGCAATAACATCAGCTTCTCTATTTCATATAGCTCAGCTTTCTTTTATTTTATAAATGGTCACTATTTAGACTATTTCGATTTGTGTGTATGTTCACATCGTATCCTCAAGGCATGCAGCATCTCAAAAGGAGAACAAGACAAGAGCATCTCGAAAGAAACAAAATGCATATTATGTGATGATTTCCCAACAAAAATCTAAGTGTAATTCCTCAAAATTTTATGTATAATTAAATAAGCAAAAGAATTCTAACATGGGTTTTAGGATTATTTGGGAAATGGAATTGTTAAAAGCATTAAACAAAGGACATAGGAGATAATCCTAAGAAAAGTACAAAACCCCTCCTTGAACTTGCAGTACAAAATCTTCCAGCGTATGCAGTGCAGTGAGGTGTGTGCATAACATTTCTTCAGAACAGGTGTTTTCAGTGTACATGTGCTCAAGCAATTAAGTGAAAACCTGATATTTAAGAATGAAAATAGCCAAACTTGTGGGAATAATATTTTATAGTTAAAAAACAAGTTTTGGCCTTGCGTTTTATTTAAAAGAGATTAACCTCTATAGGCCTGTCGCGGTTTGAGAAGGGTGGGAGAACCACAGCTCTCTGGGAAGAAGAAAGCTGGACAACATGGGAGCATCCGGTTCCTCCATGTTGAACCCAGGACAAGGCCAATAGCAACATCATTTGCTTTCCTTGTACTTACATATGGTGAAAGGAATCCTTAAAAAATTTACACAACCAGAATCTTAAAATTACCTAGGAAATGTAGAAAAAAAATTTTTTGAATTTGAAATTCATAACTGGTTTATGAGGAGCCCATTAAATTGAGATACTGCCCATTGAAGACCTAAGATAACGGCAGTGGCATTTGCTAGAACAGTTAAGCAGCACTCCTTTAATAATATATTAGACTACAATTCTAATTATGATTTATTATGTCTCATAATAATGTACTTGGAAAAGCAAATCCAGCTTCTTGTGTATTATAGCATTTGAAGGAGATGCTCAACATTTATAAGGTAATTTTAAAAAATAAGTAACGTTTCTGAAACCTGCGTGAAACTAAAATGCATTGAAGATCTCTTAATGATAACACATAATGAAGGAAAACCGAAGTAAATCAGATGTAGTAAATAAAATTAATGTAAGAGCCTAATTAATTACTAAAGTATAAAGTAAGATTACATGTACAACACTGATTTATGAAAAGTAATAGTTATGTTAGTAGAGGGTAAAAATCTAGTTGAAATTTAATCGATTCCAAAGAATAGCTCGTTATCTTCTCATCTGGTTGTTTTTAAAATACTGAAAATCCTGCTG
>NW_010398101.1:79665-86479 GCF_000710305.1 Buceros rhinoceros silvestris | reverse complement strand
CCTGCTGAAAATCCCCCTAAAGGTGTGTTGGTTTCTAGGACTTCCTTTATGATCATTCCTAGTTTCAGTATATTCATCATTTGACACAAGCCCTGGAGATGAGTGTCTGAAAGCAGCCTTTCCCCAATATTTCTTCTGAGACAATGACATGAAGATCCTCCAGAGAGGATTTGAGGATTGTGGTTCTGGATTTCAACATCTAAATCATACCTGTGTCACACTTCGGTCACCAATCCCTTTTGTAGATCACGATATAAGTAGAAGTCAGCCAACTGAACCCAGGGCTCTTAAATGCTTAAATTAGTACAATCATCATGGGTTCATTTCTCCCCTCATACAAATGTGCTAAATATATATTTAAACATAGACCACTCTAAATATTAGCTCTCTATATAGAATCACTACAGGTAGAATAAAACATGCTAGTTCCTCTGCCTTAAAAATAGAGGCTTTTTAAATAGTGGAGATAGGGCCATTGTTGCCGAGGGCAATGGCAAAATGAGTTAATAACAATCCTACCAAGCGACTATCTTCATTAAAGCATATTATTCAATATAAAGCCTGTGTAAATTAATCCAGATCATATATAGGAAATGAAGGATGGCTAATTTCTACTTTTAAAGGAAAAAAAATTGACATTTAAATTCAGAACTCTTATGTTTCTAAGAGTACTTGACTTACAATGATAGGCTGCATTTTGAATAAATCAAGTGCAGTGTTCTCCACTGGGAATATATAATCTAGCTCAGATCTCAGATTTCATTGCACGCCACTAGTATATTCATGTATTCTCCGGAACTACAACTATCTAAAAAAATGAAAGAATCAAAAATAACTCCTCCGTTTTCAGGATTATGTCTGGACGTGTAAAATAACAACTATTCAAAGCAGTATATCTACTTAATTTCCCAGAGTTGAGGGCTGAGGGCAATATTATTTCATGAGAAAATATCTTGGACTTTTGCCTGCCCAGACTTCATTTTTATTCTGTTTCATAGTTGTCTTGTGTGCATTCAGCCTTGAATGGGCAAGGCCGGTAAACGTCTACCAATCTACTTGATGAGACTAATTTGAGGATTAAGAGATGGGGAATGACTAAGATGGCAGGAGTTAGCTTGTGCTGGGTCACAACTTTGTGTTATTTGAAATAGCAAACATTTTTCAATCACCTTTTTTTTTTTCCTCAGTAAATTCCCTACTTGTTTCATAGTTGTCTTGTGTGCATTCAGCCTAAAATTCCACTCCTTGAATGGGCAAGGCCAGTAAATGTCTACCAATCTACTTGATGAGACTAATTTGAGGATTAAGAGATGGGGAATGACTAAGATGGCAGGAGTTAGCTTGTGCTGGGTCACAACTTTGTGTTATTTGAAATAGCAAACATTTTTCAATCACCTTTTTTTTTTTCCTCAGTAAATTCCCTACTGCCTCCCAGGAGCTTGAGCAAGCCAAAATCAAGGTGTTACAGTGGAACACTGGTTTTAGGGAGAAAACATTTGTGCTTGTAAGTTATCTTCCTTTTGGCATCATATGCCTTAGAGCAAAACAAGGAAGAAGCCATTTCTCTCACTCTCCCCAGTGAAGGTCTTGTATCTGCTTTTCTCACTGAGAAGGAGGGGTTTTGTAGGGGAGGTTGAAGTTGATTTAACAAATGACTGTTTTGTTGGGGTTTTGGGGCAGTGATGTATTAACGTTTGGGATCTGTTTTGTTCTGTTGACTTCTGCCTTTCTGCTGGTTTACGTTGCATAAAAACTCTGCTTTCATTACATTTTTCCAATGGTTGTTCCTCCTCTTCCCATCTAGAGAAGATGTGGATTTACATCAACTGAAAAGAAGAAAATATAGTTAAATTACCTTATTATTTTTTGGTGCTTTTCTCATGTTCTGAATTTCTCTTTCTTCTTGCTTTTTTGTTCACCTTTCTTTGTTTCTTATTTTGTTCTAGTGATCTGTATTTCATGGAATCGGTAACAGCAGAGTAAATGCACCGTCTTTATGTAGGCATTAGCATGACAGCTAAACTTGATTGATCTCTTTGCCCAGCACCACCTCTGTATCAGCCAGACTTCACTGTCATGTTTTACAAACTGTGTCTTATTTACTCAATCAGAGAGATGAAACAAAATCTTTTCACCTTTTTCCTACATGCTTGCAACATGCAATCAGCGTGGAATTTTACCCACAGCAAGCTCTTTGCAGTTATAATCTGCTTCTCTCTTGCATTTTCAGTACTACTTCTCAAAACACCTTGTAAAACTCGAGGACTGGATTTTGACACACTCATATGCTGATGCCCAGGGCATAGTTGAAGGAGTGCAGAAAGGCCAGGAGAACAACCTGTGCACAGGCTCCATAAAGGCTGGCCATAGCAGACAGTCCTGTAGCTGATGAAGTGGACCAGTTCCTCCCTCTCAAAACAAGTAAAACTAAAGTCCAGCCTTGCCCAGCAGATCACAGGACCCCTCCCAACAGGCACAATTCCTACCTGCATCCCCACATCAGGACAGAAAAGGCACTAAACACCTGACTAATCTTACATTCAGCATGGGATAAAGTGCAAAGCAGAGCAAAACAGGAGTGAATTAATATTAGCGTGACCCTCGATTGCCAAGGCAGGAATGTAGACCCTATTTGAAAACATTTCTAAAATACCCACACAGGCTTCTAAATTGTACTCAAAGGTGATAATGATATGCTCTATAGAGGTCCTTCTTGTGATTCTTTTTCTCTTGTGATGCAGGAAAATGGTAACTCCAGAGAAAAATGCAGTTCGTTTGACCAAGCACAGGTTCTCTTTATGCCTAGTAGCATTTAATTTTAAGAGCCCGGGATGACTAACAGCTCTGTGGACTCCAAGTGTTAGCAGAGGTGTTTCCTATAAGGGTCTCTGACAGCCTCGCCTGCTGCCTTGATCAGCAGTTCAGGGCAGAGGAAATAATTCTCTTACTATTAAGATTCAGTTCCTTCAATTTTAGTATTTTATTTCCAAGTCAGATGGCATCGTCTTATTTCTAAAGGAGGAAGTGTATATATAAAATCAGTGCTCTAAAGTCATGTCAATAGATGAGTTTTGATCCATCCTCGGCTTCACCAAAAAAATATACTTGAATACAGCTCCCCCTGTGTGAATTCCTGACAGCACTGGAACACGGCAGGGCATGTCTTGTCTGAGCATCTGGCTTTGGATTTAAACTACACTAATTGCTCTCACCAACTCCCAAACATAGACTGTGTTCATTGAAAAATGCCACTTCCAACATGATGGCATAATGTTTCATAAAATCTGCTTTAAAAACGTATTTCTAATGAGAAACAGAACACCAAACGAGCATCTTTCCCTGCCCTCCCTGTGTCTCGTTCTTGCACTTAGAGATTGGAAGCTATTTTAGATAAATAGGGTAAAGAGAAAAGAACTAGCAGATCAGTATAATTTCACATATGGGTGTTTGTACATAAACACATTCCTAGTCTGAGTATGTGATGTGAGCAGATCCGTTAGCTTCAAAGTAAACTGCACCTGTAACTATATTTATGAGAATATCTTATTAATTAAAGTTTCACATATGCTATGGGGTATTTTGTGTGAAAGAATCCTTTCCACTTCTCCATTTTTGTTCTAACAGTTATTAATTCTGTGCAAAATTATTAAGAGGTTTGGACTAAAATGCATTAAAGAAATCTCTTTCACAGCGAGCTAAAGTATGCATAAACAGTTTTGTCTGCAGTAATCACAGATTACAGTTTTTAGAGATCTATTTCACTTGATCAGTTTATCACATCAATTAGACCATGTTTGCAGCTAGTTGTGAGACAAACTATGAAAATATATGAACCACAATGTATTTTTTGTCTCTTTTTGAACCTTAATGTAAGCCCTTGCCACTGACTTTATTTGCAGAAGAAAAAAGGCATTTGGTGATATTATGAGCGACAGCTGTTTATTACTTGTCTTACAGTGGCACCAGGCTGCCTCATATTAGATGACATTTCCATTATACAACACATTATAAACTTTAGGTAGATTACAGTCCAAAGTGAAAAGACAGATCAGGGAAATACTCAGAGTTCCTCATTTCGAGGAGAATGAAAAACAAAAAAACCTGATGGATAACATTCACCCCTGAGCTGAAGAGATGTAAGTAACTGCGAGCATAGAGAGAGTCCCCTTCCTCATCACCAATTGTAAAGGTGCTAATTTAATAATCAATATTAAAGTACATTTAAGCTCCTCTTGAGCAAAGAAGGTCATATTTTTAAGATTACACATGTTCTCCAGGGCTTTCTTAACTGGCAACCAAAATGACTTGTACCCAGTCACACACAGAGTTTATGACGTAGAGGATACAGGATTTCTTAAATCACAGTGAAGTGTATCAGCTCTAAGACTTGTCTATCTTCCATGAAAACAATTGAAAAATAATATTCTTAGATATTAGTTACTCCTGTTAATTTCTGTAATAAGTAAGGACAGTTACATGTAAAATGGTAATCTTAACAAAATCCCTTCCACTTTATTTGCTACCACCGGATAGAAATTATATTTTCCAGAATCCAATAATCCAAAAATATACAGCTGAGCATTTCTGAGAGGGCACCTAGAGCTACGAACCTTACAGCTTGACTGGGACATGAAAGATGTCAGCTAAAGCAGACAGCAACAGATGAAAAGATAGTGTTTGCTGTGGGTTTGATAATAAGCGGGTGAGTGCTCCAAAGTTCACTTACAATTCTCTCGTATCTTGCAATAACTAAAAAATCTTTTCACAGCAACTCAATAAGACATTTTATATAAAAGTTACAATTTGGTAACCTTTCACAATTTCACTGCCTCCATTTCATTGGATAGGACCATGATGGGGTCCCTTTGAAATTTGGAGAGATAAGAGACCAAAAAAAGAAAGACAGAAAGTGTGGCAGGGAAAAAAAAAGTAAAAGGTTTCTGCTCGGGTATCTGAATTAATACATTATTGATCAATACTTAAATCAGCAAAGTTCAATGATTTGGTCACAACTGTCTTTTACTCTTTCCATCATTTTGTATACAGTCAATATCCTATTATATTGCTACTTTGAAAAGATGTCTAGAGGAATAATGTGCTTGAAGAATGCATTCCAGTTAACGTGTCTGACTGTAACTAAGGGATTTCTTTTCTCCCCAGTTATCAAAGAAATGAATAGGACCTATAAAACACACAAATAGCACAGGTAGCTACTGCAACAGCTTGGGCAATCTGTGTATTATATAGATGGCAGTTAATAGCATAACGGTGAGCGTTAGGTGTGTTGTTTGGCCCTTCTGATCCTTTGAAAAATGTTCAGTTGAAGACAGCTGAACTGGGAGCAAAGTACTGGGCAAACCATTTCATTATGTCTTTTCTGTTCTATGTGCAATTAAATAAAAGAGCTGCGGTGTTGATCAGCTGTAGAGTTGTGCAACACCTTCTAGTAACTTTCAGCGCATGTGGCTGTGTAGAGAAGTGGAAGCGTTCAGAGAAACATGTTTTCCTTTCCCTTTTTTCTTTCTTTTTTTTTACTTTTCCTTTGTTTTCCTTTTCCCTTTCCTCTTTTCCCTTTTCCTTTCTTTTTTATTTTCCATTTTTCTTTTTCTTTTTTCTCATTTCTTGTTCTTTCTCTCTCGTGTTGGTTGGTTGGTTGGATGGTTTTTTAATAGCTTATAAAGTAGGAGAAGCTGCAAGATGATGAGACCAATACCAAATAAAAAGGCAACGTTCCCACCCCAAAGCTTTTCTGGCTAGCCAGGCTTACTGTCAAAAGCCCTGTTAATGTAATGTGACAGGTATGTGTGAGCCAAGCAGTCTGGCTTTGGACTATTCCTTACATCCTTCCCCTCCCTCTGCATTTCTCAGAAAGGGACAGGAAAGGAGTGCCTGCCTGGAAGTGCTGCTAGGGTGGGGATGTGATGGGAGCGGGCTTGTTATGGAAGGACAGGAGCATCCTGACCCTGATTTCAGCCAAAGGGAAATCTGTGTTCTGAGGGCCTGTAAGCTTGACAAGTAAACACGAAGAGGGTTGGCTGTGTTATACTAATTGTCATTTAAATTACTTCTTGCTATCCGGTACATGGATGACAACCTTATGCTGTCAGTGCCAGATTCTTAAAGGCTGACTTCTTGGCTTTCTTCCCCCACCCTAATTCTGTTAGTGGGGAATATGAGTGCTGATGAATATGAAACTGGAACTTACGCATGTTGTAACAATGCAGGCGTTAGAAATTCAGTTTACAGCCTGACCTCTGCTCTCTGAGGAGGTTCCAACATTACCAGTTTGGTTTTGCTACTTGCTAGTGCTTGTGACCATATATGTACAAGAAATTACATTAAAATTGTATATTAATCTATAATATACTAATATTCCATCCTTAGAAAGTTATGCTAGAGAACCACTGGGGTATAAGGAAAAATGAATTATAAAAACCAGTACTGAACAGAAAGAAGGGAGTACTAAAAATGGAGCATTTTAATTGACCATTGCAGCTTTCTTCAACACTTCAGTTTAGTTCAAGGGAAAGGCAATTAAATCTCTTTCTTAAACTGGGAGATAAGTTATACGTTGCTATAGTTATAAATACGTGTTTCCTCACCTGCTTCCAGTGGTAAACCTGTGTGAATCCTTTGTTTAGTTACTGTTTTTTCAATTAAAGATAATAATTCAGATTACAACATGCTCATTTGTCCAACTATTGGAGCAGTAGCTGTGGAACACGAGACTAAGCAGAGGTTAAGCCAGTTACTGTCACACAGTGTATGATACAGCAGCTGTGAGAGATGCCATGCATGGGTTAACGCCACAGGA
>NW_010398101.1:74546-79578 GCF_000710305.1 Buceros rhinoceros silvestris | reverse complement strand
TATGGTGGTAGCTGTTGCTGTGGTTTGTGTAGATAAGACTGAAAAGCCTTATTAGATCGCACAGTCCAAATAATCCATGTGGGGTGTGATTTGGATAGGCTGTCACCCTCAGTGCTTCACAAGATGCCGTGTCCCAGCTCTTAAAACCAGCAACAGTCAAATTGCAGGTGGTATGGCAGAAGTTCATCTGCCACCAGCAGCGGTGTCCCTGCATGTTGATGTGTGCCAGGCCATGTGCACGTGTAGAGGCAGTGACCACTCCTCCCCTGCTTTGATAACTGGCATCCTTACCCTTCAGAGACATATACCTCCAAAAATCCTCGCTGCCTGCAGACCTTGCTGCCTGTGCTCAGCTGCACTCCCTGCTCCCCCAGCTTCTCTGCATCTCAATAACCCTCCTCTCCCACCTTATCCTGCTTTGTCTCTTCTCCAGTCCTGAGTAGGAAATCAGTAATTAGGCACCTGTGGGCTCTGTAACAGATCACTTGGCAACACTGATCTGGAAACCTTTTCTGGGGAGAAAAGGTTTGTATCTCTGTGACAAAAGCTCTCCTAAGAATACCTGCCAAGCATTGGGGCAGAAGGCGCTTCAGTGCCTCTTACAGAACCTGTAGGACCAGCCTAAAAATGTCAGCGGGATAAGGGAAAAACAATATTGACTATTAAAAGTAGCCTGTGAATTTGATATCCAGCTTCTATGGGAATCGAGTCCTTTTTCTCTTTTTTTTGGGATGGGCTGATACACGTGTGAACTTTTTCTTTTAAGATGATTGTATATTTGAAGTAATTTATTTCTGGTGATTTTTTTTCCAAAGTAATGTTTCTGTTGGTGTCTAATGTTTATGATAATGTAGATATTTATCGGTGTCTAAAGGTAATAAATTAGTACTCAGAACTACTAAGAAAGCACTCATTATCTTTGCAGCTTATGAAGGTGAAATATGAAGATACTGATATGCAGACATGTCCTTCAAACACATTTAGATTCCTTTATTAAAATACAACTAAAAGTTACTGCATAAAACTATACCCGCAAATTTAAATATATCTCATTAACATCTCACTGTATCTTTTTACACTCTTGCTATGAACACCTTTCCTTCCTAGCACAAATTTTAGAGGTCTCTGCAATCACTTGGATCTTGATCTCTGAAAACTGTTTTGGAATTCAAGGACAAATACGATGGAGTTATTCTGGTTGTCATTGACAGCTGAAAAAACCCGTCTCTGTCTTTATTAGAGATAATCATTATTATTTCATCTGTTAATGTCAGTGGCAGAAACACAGTGTTATTCTGTGGCCTTTCAAGGTGTTAGGAATAGTAAATGAGTTACTTCTCTGGAGAGATTTGAAAATAAATGCCCTCTGGAAATCTGGCAAGACAAAAGAGCTCCAGACAATACCAAATTAAAGCCCATACTACATAGTTTTAATTTGCTGATGTAAAACAAATCCTATACTTCAAAGCATTTCATTTCTCAAGGTCAAATTGAGGATTTGGATGCATTTTCCAGAGCACTTCAATGACGAAACAAGTAACTCAACCCACTTGTTGCCTTTGAAAATCTCAGTGAACGACGTTCCCAAGCAGATTTCCAAAGTGGTCCAACAATAGAACAAAGGAAGTTTCAGTGGCTTCAGGAGCTATCAAATGGCATCAATAGTGTGCTGTTATCATCAGCCCTTGCAGGATGTCTTCTTTCCCTCCACAGCATGACTTAGCTCTTTGCTAGAGAATGTTTCTTTAATCTGTTACTGAGGCCGTGATGTTGCTGTGTTTTTGCTGGCTCATTTCAAGTTTGATAAACATCAAAACCAGACTTTGGCACTTGAAATCTTAAAATAATTTGTGAGACTGGGCTGCTTACTGTGCTGGACACATACAAGCTGCTGACTCAGAATTTTTGTGAGTGTCCATAATCACTATCAGCGTTGAATTTCTATCCTCTGTTCAGTGGATGAATAATTTGAGGACAGCGCTTGGTGAGGAAACAGCCGTGTTAGGTCAGTTCTCATGGTGCGTAGCAATGTCAGTGTCTCAGCAACTGAGAGGCCACACAAAAAGCATGAAGGCAATTACTTTTTTGCCTTTCTGGGAGACTCTGGCCTGGACTCCATCCTTCACTTGATCTATATACTTATTTTTATTACCATCATTTTCTTTCTTTTACAGTACTATTAATTTTCGACAGAGAGCAGTGTTCATTTTATACCTATGTGTATATTATGCCTGCTTTAAAAAATGGCAAAAATAAAAATTTTAAATGTTTTATGAATGCCTGAAGGCCTCCTATTAATATCCACAGTGTGGTAGAGAGCAGGGCTGCCAAATAAACTTACACCATTAGCATCTGTTGAGTTGTCTTGGCAACGGAAGAAGGAATCTCACCTCACAGCAAGACCATGCTGAATGCCCTAACTGTTTGCAACTGATTACAGTTAGTTATCTGCTACAGGGTATGAAATGTCTGACAAGTTCAGGATGGGATTGTCATTCTGGCTATGTAGGCTGTGCAGTCTTCGATCTCTTTGAAATGCTGTGCGTAGACTGATTTGCTTTGCTGGACTCTGGCCACGCTCAGCACTTTTTTTTCATCCCTCAGAGTCTGACTAGAGTGAAACCCCTCAGAGGCCTCTCAGAGTCATTTTCATATTTTCCCTTTCCTGTATTTCTAGTCGTTTTCCTTTTTATAGTGTGCAAACAAATCATTCAATGCAGTTAAATGCGGAGGGATCAAATACAAAATACAATACAAATAGGTGTTTTCTTTCCTGCTCGGCCTTCTGTGTTATGATTAATAAAGCTGCCCTGAGTCAGAGCTTTGAACAGTATTTTAAAAATTGTGGGGTAAGGTAGCATGTGAAAACTTAAAGGAGAGCGAGGTACTTGTCCCTAAGTAGTTACTTGCAGCAGCAGCTCTTTCAAACCATCTCAGAGTACTCTCATTATGTTGTATTGTCCTTTCCTGCAATTCTTGTTCCATAATTAATTTTTCTTTTCTATGGTCACGGGTGCCTAGTGTTTTATTGAAGAAAGATCATGAAAAGTAAACATATATAAGTTATAGAGCTTCTTGCAACAACAGATCTCCCTTCCTTTTTAAAAAAATATTTTTTCCAGCTTTTATGCACTTTTGACAGAGATAAGGCCTATGGAAAGAAGCCCTGATAGCGTTTGGATAGCAATAGTGAGGAAAAAATACATCTTTCAGAAACATGGGCAATTATCATAACATCAGTCCCTCTCCTGGCATCGTCTGAAAGACTGTAGTCTAGAAGTCAAAATTTAACTCACTCTGAATGTTAATATGAAGGAACAACATACTAGGAGCTCCCCACTACTGACAGGTCACTATGAGATAGAGAACACAGAAATTGTCAGATACGATTTATGTCTATTAAATAGGATTTACGTCTTTCTTAAAAAGAGAGGGTGCGTAGTGAGAATTTTCACAGGTTCTGCAGATTTCGTCCCTAAAGAGTTACAGGGTAAAGTTGCACCTCAGAAATGCGAGTCAGTGCTTAGTACTGATAATCCTTGACTGCGACAAGATTTTCAGGGTTCTTGGAAATAGATTTTCAAACAACTGACCCAACATAAGCACTATTGGAGGTCTGTACTTCTGGCTGATTCTGTAACCCTAAGAAATCTTATTCATTTTAATCCCTAAAGAAGACTAGCATTTCTTTCTGCACAACACCCTGAAGACATGACCTCTCAGTAACCATGCTAAACAAATGAGCCATCTGAAAAAAAATAATCTCTTGTGTGTATTCCTACTTTCTACATAAGTGATATCCTGTGGAAGGCAAAGGTGTTTGAAAAACTGATTCATCAACATCTTTGATGTTCAGGACAACTTCAAATAAAAAAGCTCCAAAGGAGAACTAGATATTCAGTGCTTTACAACTTCTTTTTTCATTCGCTTAAAGAGGTCTCAGTCCAAATACTTTTCCAGTGTTCGATCGGCTCTCAGGATAGTCTCTTCAAATGTGTCAGTGTAAGAATAAAGGGCATTGCTACTCAGATACAGTCTTGCCATTAAAGTGATGAAAAAAACCACAGTAGCTCACCCATTGTAGTATGTGTGAAATAGAGAAACTGTTGGTTTAGCTTACCCTCTGCAACTTGCTACCTTTAGGAAATATAGCATGTATAGAATAATAGATCTTTTCTTATCTCTAATGATGAATAAGATTTTTTTGTCATAGTTAAAATTAAAGCATCAGACAGTATATCCTATCTAATCCAGATCTTTCCTCCAGTCTCTTTCTGTCCTTTTCCCTGAGTCTGAGGTCAGAAGTCACTTTTTAATTTGTGGCTGGGTTTTTTTTTTTTTCCCCTATTTATCTGGAACTCCCTTTTTCTTTATTCACTCTGAGAAAATAAATCACCATCTCTCTTAAAGCCTCTCCATAAAACTCTTGCTTTTATCCTTAACTTATAATTGGCTGTCTTGCAGTATGGTGTTCTGTGATACTTATCTAAGAGCAAGTTATATGATGAAGACCATGGAAAAGACATCCTCACTTCTTAAAAACTTTTCTAAGCCTATAGTTGGCTTGGCAGCGTCAGTCAGAAAAATGACTCTTGCCTTTATATTTCCAAAACAGTGTCAGGAAAAAAATCAGTCACCTCATGTCTGAATTGTTTAAAAAGGATGCTGTGTTCCTGACTCTTCTACTACCCACCCATGTCATGAAAGATTGTCATTAGAACAATTCCTATGGAAAAAGACTGAGTCTCTTGTGCTCATTGTCTGAGTTTCACACAACAATCCAACAAAACACTGTTCCAGCAATGGCATTTACAGGAAGCAAGCGAGCACAGTCTGTCCCATTTGCTGCAGAAATGTTCTTAAGAGCTACTTCACCTCTTCCTTGGACACCTTGGGGTGCTCATTTGTAGTGTTTCAGGTATGGCTGCCTTGCTCTGGGCATGTCTCCTCCATCGTCCCCAACAGTCTTTTCCTAGGAAACAGGTCCATCCATCTGCTGGGCTGGGACCAAAGCCTGTGGAATCTGCTGCAG
>NW_010398101.1:71914-74425 GCF_000710305.1 Buceros rhinoceros silvestris | reverse complement strand
GCTGATGTCAGGGGGCATTGGAACTCATCTTGCATCTGCGCCAGGCCCTGGTTTCCCCACCAAAATGAGTCATATGCTTTGCTCTTTACTCTTTTCATTTATCCTGAGCCATGCATAAGGGCGCGGGGCAGTGGCAGATGTTTGACATATATCTTGCTTCGGTGGCAAAAGTCCTAATTTCCACCCACATTGTGAGTGGTGTTGTGAAGCAGATCAAGGGATACCTGTCATTGAAAAATAATTTTTAAAAAGAGAAATTTCTATGTAGCTGGATCAGTTCCCATGGCTATGAGGATGCTTTTGCTAAATGAGAAAAGCCTAGATGAATATGAGGGGGAATGAGGCGGGCACCAGCAACTTAAGCCAGTTTAGGCATTTCTGATGTAGTATGTCCTGTAACCTAGCATGATGTTAAGGACCTGTGAATTATTCTCTTCTCTCTAGAAAAGAACCAGAAATCATGACGGTGCTGTCTTAATTCATGCTTAGGTCATATGTACTGCAAATTTTTTTCGGAGTTTTCTTGTTCAGTGCATCTCCAAATATACCGAAATTGTCGGTGCATTAATGTATTGGTTGTCATCAATCTCTAGCCTACACTTCCATCAGTATCCTTCAGGTGTACCTATAAGTATTTATTTATAGCTACCTTTCAGGGTTGTAAAATGGCAATGGTAGAGGACATGATCCACAGAAAGTATCCTAAAGGGTCTTTCCATTCACACTGCTCTGCTGCCACACCCAGTGGGCACGTGAAGTGTCATGCCAGATCTGTGAACGGCTACTAATATTCATGGGCAGGACCCAGGAGTTTACCAAGGCTGAAGTCAGCTGATAATTGTTTGTTACTCATACCCACAGTGAGGTGTTAAAAGCTGATCTCTCTCACATGAGGGTGAATGAGTTTCTTCAGGCAGCAGAGAGCACTCCCTCAGCTGCACTGCAGCAAATCTCAATTACACTTCTTCTGGGTTGTCAGTCGCCTACTAACAATAAATAGCAATAGGAAATTTGCAGTATGTTCACACAGTTTGAGGTCTGGGGAGGTCAAAACACCTAAAGCCATTATCAAACCCTGAAGCAATCCTGTAGATCCCATACATTATTCTAGAAATACTTGTTTAACCACCAACAACAACCAAAATTCTAAATAAAATGTTAGCAAATCTTCCATAAAAAATACTTCCATATTTTAATTTTGACCCCAGTTTATGAGCTTGGATTTTGACTAGGATGACAATACGCTGTGGTCCTGTTACACTTGCATCAAAGTCAGAACAGATTAGTTTACAGTGAAAAAGAGTGCTTCAGTCATATATAATATGTACTAAGGCGAATCATTGAGTTCAGGATTCGTATAATGTGTGCATATACTTGATCTAATTCAGTTTTCTATCATCTTCTGCTTTACAATTAATCTATTTTATACTATCATAGGCCAAAAAAGGGCTGTGGTTATTGCCTGTTCATAGCCTAGGCAAAAATATCTCCATCATCAATGAGCTACACTTCACTGGCTTTCGCTGTACAAGTCAAATGTTCCCCTGTAAGGGACATATTTGGTCTGAAAGGACAGAACAGTCTCGAGTGTAAATGGTTTATTTTTCACCTCATTTGCACCAATTTCTAAGTGGTTACTTACCCTTAGGAACCAGACAGCTAAAATAAAGATTGTCAAAACAAGTGAAGATCATATGGTCATTGGTACCGTGATGATGACTTAACACAGGGTTTTACACAATATGATCATTAGTAACAAATTCTATGAGGAAGAAAGTCAACTTAAAATACACTAGGAAACTAGTAAAGATTGTTAAGAAATTAACTTCCAGTTTATATTCTTGCATGTCTTTTAATGCCTATGCTCCACTTGAGGCAAAGTGCTGTAAGATGGAAGTGTTGCAGTAATACGGTTTCCAGCAGTTCTGATGCTACTCTTGTACATCTGCTTAGTAAACTTCTCATCCTACAATTGTAGATCAGGCTGCAGATTCTACATGCATTTGAGAATTAATGAGACTGTGCTACATTTTAAAGTATAATCTTCAACGTAAATACATGAGTTTTTTTCTCACCTGTTAATATATGCTGTGAATTGAACCACCTGTGCAGACTGCAGTTTTTTCCCTGTATCTGGGAGCCAAACATGTGTTAGCAATCAACCAAAGGAACAACCTCCACTTTCCCCCTCACCTTCCTATGGTCATTGGGTCTGAAGCTACAAAAAACTAGAAGTGGAGCTCATCTACCTGTTCTAACCAGAAATCTATTCCAAAGTCTCTGGGGCCAACATTCCTGGGGGTAATGGGGTGTCTGAAGAAATCAACATGTGAAACATCTTTGGAAAAGCAAAGCAGCTGTTTTGCTACAGCTCTCTGCTCGTCTCCAACCATGAGTGTCTACACAGGCATAGAAGGAATGCAGGAGGTAATTACCAACCTAGAGGAGATGCTCAGGCAGGGTGAGCAGAACAGGAGCAATTGTCAGGAGAGCACAAAGAGTGACACTGTG
>NW_010398101.1:64044-71794 GCF_000710305.1 Buceros rhinoceros silvestris | reverse complement strand
CCCTACGGAAATCTCAGAATGGAACAACAGAATAAAAATTCATTTCCACAGAGATCTTAAGATTATTATTGATAATCAGTTTTAAGACTTTGTCTGCTGTAGACTTCAGGTTGATCTTGAGTATTATTTAATATATTCCTGTCATAAGTGGGAACAGCAGTATTTACCTTCTTCACACAGTGTTTGAGAAAGAAAATGTAAAAAGTTACATTCCTAGAGCCAAGGAGGCAAGCAAGTACCTCATGTACTATGTGTGAAACAAGTACATAGTTTCATGGATTTAAAACAACAAGAAATGATGCTGTAAAGAAAAACCTATTTCTGTTGTGTGCATCTTGTTTAATGCTTTTACATAAATACTGCATACGTCCCCTCAAGTTCTCTTTCTTGTTTATCATGTCTTTAATCATGCTGCATTTGTACAACTCTTCTCCAGCAAACAGCTTAATGTAGTCAGTTTAAGAAGTGTGATTTCGACATCAGTAGAAAATGTTTCTGTTATAAGCTTTTTCAACAAAGTGCAACATAACATTTGTGATTTGGGGGGAAAAAAAAAGCTAATGTTTATTCACCACGTGGTATTTGCTGGATGTTCTGGAAATTCAGTGATCGGCATCCCCCTCAGAGTGTAATAAGCATAACACCAAAATCATCAGATTGCAGCATTCGGTTTGTTCCTCACAGTAACTCTTACGTTGCTAACTGAATTTCTTCTTCCGCAAAAGCTTAGTAAAATACAAAGAAAGATATGAAAAATGTACAAAATATCCTTCTGTGTGCACAGAAAACTGTGCACCAAGATTAGTGTAATTAGGGCAAAGTTATGATTGTGTATATGTATATTGAGTATATATGTTTCCACATACATGCGTATACGCATGTGTGTACAAATACAACGGAATTGACGTTTAGTTATAGTTTATTCAAAGAAGCTCTTTTATTTATGAAGGCTTATTATTATTCTTTATGGAGTTCTCTTTATTGCTGTTCTACATAGTACTTGATGCATTTTTAATGTTGATTCGCTTTGAAGAGATTAGCTACAATAATGCGTCGTTAAATAACATTGGTTTATATGAAGACTGTGTGTGTGCACGCGTGCCTGTGTGTGCACGCGTGCCTGTGTGTGCTGCTGTTTTGTGACTGCGGGTACCCGTCTTTGGGTTTTGGATTATTTAGTACAGTATTTTGAACACTCACTTGTGAAACAAAGGAACAAGCTCATAAGGATTATTTTGCTGTTTGCAGTGGAGCTGATAGTTCAAGACAGACAGAAACATGACATTCAGTATTGGGACATTTTTATCTACTCTGTTTACCCGTTTCTTTGGGAAAATAAGCCAACATTACACTAAAAATCAAGATGGATTTGGAATGAAAAGAAACTAGAAATACCAACAATACCTCAAATGTCAGATCTGTGGTTATTGTTTGCTCTGTTGATTCGGTTTGAATTAATTTTCTGTGAAAGACCCGATAGATACTTTCCATTACCTATTAATTATTCCCAGTGACTCGACAAAAGTGACTTTCAGAGGTGTCTACTATGTATTCAGCAAGCCAAAAATGTGCCCTAGTGCAGACCATTAGAGACCTGTAAGGGTTAGCACGAGGTTAATACTGAACCTCCAGCAGCAACTTCATGTTACTGGTATTTAGCAGCATAATCAGGAGCCCTTTGATATAGTCATCTCTTGTCAGGCCATTCACTATCCATTTCTGCTTCCACTTGCGGATACTAATGGATGTCCTAGTTGGTCAATGGGATTTGCAAGGCCATGACATTATTCACATTTAAAAGTATGCTTTGTGGCTTCTTATTTAAGATGCACATTTTACAAGAAATGAAAAATAATGGTTTATAGATCAGTATGATAATGAATATCTAGCTAGAGGTTGGGACTATTATGTGAAGTGATTGTTGCTGATCTATTTCATAACCAGATATAAAACCAGATCTGACTTAAGTTTTGTAACAATTCCTCACGGTTTCTTATAAAAAGAGAAATAGTCAAACTACCACAAAACTCTTGTACCATTTCAAATATAAACCAAAAATACATTAAAAACAAACAAAAACCCCCTAGTTGGATAAAGAAACAATTTACACTGATGACTCTGGTCAAGTAAATGACAAAAACTATCAGTCAGCACTCTGCAATGCAAGACCAATGTAAACCAGGCATTAACAACCAACAAAGTGTGTGATTAACAAGTGCAGAATTATTATCTTCCAATCAAATAGCCAGCAGCTAAATAATTATTTGCCTTTGTACAATGCATTTCAACTCTTTCCAGAATTAGGGTATATTATTTTTCGTTTTTAGTAAGGTCTCTGGCCATCGATTTTCTTTTTATTTTGTTTTAATAATAAAAATGGAATTTCTAATGGTGCTGACAGGCAAACTGGCAAAAAATGGACTGAATTCAGCCTCTTGTTTTGTGTCAGAGTGAAATTATGATTCCCAAACCTCATCAGCAGAAAGCACATCTTTGGCCAATAAAGAAAATAAAATATATGAACTGAATTTCTCAATATCAAAACCAGCTCCAAGCCTAAAAAATTGTGAAGGTGTCTTTCTTTATCACGGCCTCCACAACAAGGGGAATTATTTTGTGAAGTGGATACTCCATCAAAATACGATAAAGCCTTTGCCCAATATGTTTCATTCTTCTTCCATTTACTAAACAACATGTCAATAAATAAAAGTACAGCACAACAAAATGTAGATGGGAGTCTGCCCAAGATTAAAATATACAGCAGGATAAAGCAAGAATTGATCCGAGCCACAAAATTCAGAGGACAGTCCGAGTTCAAAAATACAATTGTCTTCAATGAATGTCAGTTCACTTTTTTATGTTATCAGAGACTAGAAGTGAAAATAAAGGATTCTAGTATGGCATAAAATCTCTTCTTCATATATTTAGAAACTTCCATTGAGAGTTCTTAAAAATATTTGACCTTAGACTGTTTGACACTGTTTCAATCAATGGTCTAAGTGCATCCGAGTGACGCAGGTAGGCAGAAGAAACGTGATTCTGAATGAACCCAGTACAGAAGAGACAGTTACATGAGCTGATGTTTTTGAAAGTTGTGGACCATAACTGAATGGAAAAGCATCCAAACCTCGGAACCTTTTTAAACTTCTTTCAGGATGTCTTGCTCGGATGATCAGAATCTGGGACTGACTGAACTCTACATGGGGGAATGCCTCAGGTATTCAGCAGTTAGCTACTTCCTTAGGTTTTTGGTTTTCTGTTTAACCTGGGGTTTTTTGCTACCTTTGAATGCAAGTGGAACAAGTTTGCTTTCTAAAAAAAAAAAAAAAAAAACCAACCCCGGTCTGTCAATTTAGTTTCACAGATGTTTCCATTTACTGAAACCCAATGGAAAAAGTTTGGTTTTTAAAAAAAAAAAAAAAACCAACCCGGGTCTGTCAATTTAGTTTCACAGATGTTTCCATTTACAAGCAGCAGCCCTTGATGGTGCTGAAAGTTACTCAGCATTGCTGTAATTTGCATAACATTAACCATGATGTTTTTATTTTGAAAAGTTGAGATGTTTGCAGCTCATCATAACCCAGTCCTAATGACGTTCAGTACATCTGCTTAAAAAGTTGTGTCTAGGCAATGTTCTACACCACAGTTTTTATGACTTTAACTGACTTTCAAGTTTTTCCGTTCAGATGCACTTAAAGGCCTCTGCTTTATGTACACACAAATTGGAAAATAACAACTGGGTGAGAAATTTGGGTTGTATGCTGTGCACTGCATCTGTATTCTTGCATCTGTGACAAGAGCTTCATGCAGCATTATGCAGACACCTTGCGGGTTTTGTTTGTGTAGGCTCATACAATTAATGTCTCTTTGTGTAGATGGCATAGTGAGTTAACAGGTGTAATGAAATAAAAATAGAAAGGAGTAGCAACAGTGATGGCAAGTAAAAGACATGAGTAAAGGAATAATTTCTTCAACTGTTTATTCTTTTTTTCTATCCCTTAACATTCCTGCAGATAGAGGACTACTCTTGATCCAATGCGAAACCAAATCCCAGTTAAAAGCTACAAGAAAAGAGTAACTCATATTTCAGAGGTGTAATTTTGTTCGCAGAGACTGGATATAATGTGCATCTGCAGCTTTCTCCCCTGGCTTGGTTGCTCCTCTGCTTTCTAATTTGGGACCTCTCAAGGAAACTTAAATCCTTTGTATCTATCAAGGTGCATCAACCTCCCTTTTATCTAAGCATAAAAGCAACCAACCCATTTCCACGAAGCCACAGAAAGTTCAACACTTGATATCATACATGGGGTTTCCTGACAAACAGCTTTGTACACTTGCTTTCAAAACTTTGATGAAAATCACACCCATCTTCATTTCTACTCTCTTTTCTTTCTATTTTTCATTTTTTTTCCCAGTCCACTTTTTAAATTGCTTTCTTCATCTCCTTGCCCTGCACTTGACATGGCAACTTCTTTAGTGCTTCCTCCTACACTTAAAACAGCCTTTCATTTTTCACCTGCCGAACTTCCCAACTCACCTCCAAGTTCCTACTGAAACACACAGCACCAGTTTCTGTAGTATGCTGCTGTTTCCAGTTGTGTTTGGTTGAAATTATTCGATAAATAACAGGTTACTGAACCAAAACAAATTTGAATCGTTCTTTCCAAAATCTAAAATCACCTAGATTGTCCCAAAAGAATGTCATTCCCAGCTCCCTTCAAACGAGAAATGACTACAGAAAAGTACTGGTTTGACTTTTTGTTATATCAGCCATATATTTTAATATTCTCCAGCTTTTCAGGCATTCCATAGCAGTAAAAGTATAAGCCAAGTTATACAAAAGACAGTTGTATTTTTTTAATGATGGCATTTGCTCACAGCTAGATACCAATTACACAGTCCCTGGATGTTCAAACCCCAACTAACTGTCAAGGCAGTGCTGGCTTACCGTCAGGCAGCCTAA
This sequence comes from Buceros rhinoceros silvestris, assembly GCF_000710305.1. Classification (NCBI taxonomy): domain Eukaryota; kingdom Metazoa; phylum Chordata; class Aves; order Bucerotiformes; family Bucerotidae; genus Buceros; species Buceros rhinoceros. The sequence continues at coordinate 66,831 of NW_010398101.1, read as the reverse complement.
ATCAAAGATGTACCTCTAAGATACAAGGCAATACTGAACACAACCCAAAAGTTTACAACTATTCCTCAGTATCTGCTTACTAATAGCAAGCTAATAACAAAATGCGAGTTTGTAGGCAGCTGAATAAGGGACATCCTATGCAGGAAAGTAAAAACTGTTGGAAAAAGTAAATTAAAAAGAAACAGATTAGTTTGTATTGTTGCTTTTTTAATGCATCTGTTACGTTAAATTTGCCACGGAAGGTGGTTGAAAAGTAAATATTGAAGTAAGCATGTGAAGAAAAAGTGCTTGCTCAGAACATCCAATGTCAAGGAGCTGTTTTCCATGCTACCCCATGAGAGGCACACTGCTGAGGAAGAACACACGGCACTTTTTGGTATGCAGATGTTAATGCACTGCTCAGCAGGACCATGTCACTCACGCTAATATTCAGTTTGAATCCAGCCGCAACATTGCCTGGTTGCAGCTAATTAAGGGCTTTAGCATCTTTTAAGAGTTAATGTTGTCCCAAGGCCAGCACGTGAAAAGAGATTAAATTGGCTCTTTTTACAGATGTAACCACTTTATTACAGATATTGCATTGTCCGGTGTTTGGATGTTGTAGAGTCTGGAGGATAAAAAATACCCTTTTTGCCTACCAATGCATTTTTATATCCTGCTTGGTAGATAAGAGTTATTGTGTGAAATATGAGACGCACAAAAATCACAGTACCTAGCAATGTTGGCTATGATGAGAAAAATGGGTAGCTCAGTGAATAGCTTCATTTCCTATGGAACTGTACTATATTTTTTTCTGAAGACTCAAGGCTTTTATAGTCTCTCTCTAACTTGAATTAATTCACTCTTCCTCAATAACAGCACTAATAGGTTCTGGCTACTCTATTTTCATTAAACTAATAGGAATTTGATATATTTGAAAACGTTCTCTCTTTGCCAAATTTTACTGAAATTATCCAAGTAGTTCAAAAGTCATTAGGGCAGAACACACAATATGGAAATGTTAGGAAAAAAGTCCACAGTGGCAGCAAGTGAGTATTCTGGAAAAATTCTTTCATGATCAGTATCAATAAAATGGAAAAGCTGAAATGTTCTGCATATATCAGAATCAACTCAGGAGGCTGAAAACTAGCAGCACAGCAATGGAAAAATCAAATGATGGTGCTGTAATATTGGCAATTAAAAAAAAGTAGATGTCCAAGTCAAGGGAGACTAGGAGGAACACAATATATGCACAGTCATGGAACAAACATCCAACCACTTCAAATAAGAAATCAACTAATATTTAAACAACACTAACGATCAAGTCTGATGATGTTCTTAGAAGGAATGCTATTTATAAATGAATGCCAAATCTGTGATCCAGATAAGATGCTCAGTTAACTAAGCTGTGTCGGAAAGGTACCTGGTTGCTAGTAAACCACTTTTTTTTGTTGTTTTTCACACAGATCCATTCATTATTGCCTGGCTGTTGACAGGAGTGCTTTTTGTTAGAAAGATGAGGAGAAAGGAGTGGTGGGTTAGTAAACATTTGACAAATATATCAGACAACTCTGAAAACCTCCTGGGTATCTGGGTTTAGGGTTTTTTAAAGTCACGTTGGTTTTCAAGTCACAGATTTCACTCTGAGAAAATGTATTTCATGTGTGTGAAGATTAATTTCTTTCCATCCCGCTGTGTCTGCCAGCATCAGTACTAGAGAAAGGAAAAATAAAGATAAAGAAACAACAGATGGGAGTGAGAGAATAGAAGGGTCATTTTTTTGTTTGAGAGTTTCGTTCTGGTGTTTTCCTTTATCTTGAGCAGGGAAGAGATTTGTTCTCCTGAGCAGCATGACCCATACCGCCCGGGCTAAGGCACAGTGCCCCTGCCATCCCTTTGTCCCTGCTAGCACAGGCTCTCACGCATCCATACTCCCACAGACGTGTCTTTCGATAAGTCCATAAAGAAACACGGAAACGTAATTCCTCCCCCACCCCATGCTGCAGCACTAGCAGACCAAGGGATAATATACCCACATAACAGAGCTTTAATTGCCCAGCTGTGTGCAAATTGGGGATAAAAAAAAAAAAAAAAAAAAAAAAAAAAAAAAAAAAAGAGGTTGGGAGGTTGGGTTGGGAAGGGGGCTACAAAAATTACTAGTTTTTAGAAGTTCTCTCCCTCTTACTAACTAAAGTACAGGACTCCTGTCATGAATCTAAACCACAGCGGGAAAAAAACAACCCAGAAAAGGCCACGTTCTCCACTGATGTCGATTCCCCCACCCCCACCCCCTTTCCTTATTTCTTTCTCCATTCAGTCTCCATTCTCTCTTCCTCAGGCTTGGCATTTCTGTTTTCATAACTTGTCCTTTTTGTTTATTGAAAGCTTTCTCTGTGCCACTTTTTTCCATGGTGCATTGAACTGGTCTACAGGAATACTGAAGATTAAACATTATAAAGATTAACAATCTTAGTTTAATGAAGATTAAAGATCAAGCAAGGTTAAATAAGTAGGCTGTGGTGGCTGATTGTACTTGCATAGGGAACATGACCCTGACATGGGAGAAGACCTTATGCACTGAGTCTCATCAAGGAAGTAAAATAGCACTCTACCATCTGGTTTTTGTGCTTGCTCTAAATTTGTCCTATATGAAGTGTGGGTAAGTTCTAGGTTTATCAAAATAACTTCTCAATCCACCCATAGCCAAGTTTTTTCTAAAACTGGGGCTTGTCAAAAATGGTGAAAAGTTACCTGCTGGTCTTTGAAGTGTGTTGGTAGCGACACAGATTGCAGGAGCTGAATCACACT
>NW_010398101.1:55307-63965 GCF_000710305.1 Buceros rhinoceros silvestris | reverse complement strand
CAGCAGGATGCCTGAGATTTTACAAATTCATTTGGCTTCTCTTCTGTCAGGCTGGCATCAGCTTGAGAAACCTCCCTAAGAGAAGAAAATATAGGAGAACATACCAAAGGAAATATTAGGTAATTAAAAGGTAACTAAAGATAAAAAATACAGATCCGTTGATCTGCTCACTGTATCACTTATATTAGAAGATAACATGTCCAAACCTGCACAGCAGCTTGAAGCTGAGAAGGAAACCTCCAGTACATTAGCACAGAACCAGAAACTTTATTGCAGAGGTGAATGTAGTGCCAGCAAGGCATAAGGTGTAGCTAAACAGTTCCTGCTCTTTTCTCCTCAGCCCCTCCTGAAGGAATTTTTGGCTCCAGGTTTCCCTTTTAAAATAATGGAAACCTCACAACAGCATTTGCCTGTCGTTCAAACCCACCTACCACGTCTCACAGAAAGCCACACTGGAGACAGGCAGTTTGCAGATGCCATGGCAATTCAAGTTCCCCATTTTCATCCATTTTTAACCCATAAACAGAATTAAATCCTCTCTGAATTGAAATTGTTCCTCTTGCTTGCCAGGCTTCAGGGGAGGCAGGATTATCTTCCTCCGCTTCACAGTAATGCCCCAAGCTTCCCAGCGTAGACAAAACTCCATAGTCCTGTAACATAATCTTCAGGACAAAGCCTGCCTGCAAAGCCAGGCTGCCCAGTCACACCACAGTCAGATATGATAAACCACATGCGAGTACTTTGAAAATCCCACCTCTTCAGATTTATGTACAAAGACTTTCCCTGCTCTGCTAGTGGCCATCACAGCCGAGGAGCTGCTGTTTGGATAGGAGTCTGCGCGAGAGAAAAGATGACTTAAAAGATGCTTTATGCAGCTCAGTAAAGAGCTTAACAAGATGATTTATAAGAGAAGAGAGCAGCTTAGAGAAAATTAAAAATTTGAAGCATAATAGAAAAGGTATACAAAGATAGAACCTAAACCCATGTAAAAACCTGATAAGAAACTAAGGTAGAAAAAGCGCATAAATGCAGCAAAGGAAATAAAAAAGGCAAGCAGCAAGGAGCGTGTTAGCAGCATAAGTAGCAAAGATCCAGGCCCACAACAGTGACGGGTGCCCAAAAGGTCATGAAAATCATGTTAATGTCAGAGATAAGGTTGATATCACTGGAAGCCTGGGTTCATTCCTTTGTTTCATACTTCATAGAAGAAGCTGAGGGGGTCGTGACTTGGGGACAGATTACTAGAGGGCCTGGCAGCACAGAGAGGGAGTGAAATGAGGAGGCAGTGTTAAAAGGCTTTGAAATGACTCCTGAGTAGATAAGCTGTCAAAGACAGAATTAAAATTCACCTGATGCCAATGGATTTATCACAGAATAGTTAAGTGGAAGCAGCACGGTAAAATAGTAAAGAGCCTTTGGAAAATATAATTAAATGTTCAGTATGGGCGTGGAAAGGAGGAGATGGTATATAATCAAAAACTCAGAAAAATATGGCAGGACTCTCTTATTTAGGGTGAAATGTGGGGGGTGGAAGTGGGGGTGGGGAAGCTTTAAAACTTCAAGAAACCCTCTTAAGAAAACAAAATGCACTTTTTTTAATTGCCAGTGAAAAAACATAGTATTAAACCTAAAAAATGTTAACAGTGGTTTTCATATAGACTGCTATGTGTAAAGCCTGTCAAGATGTGTGTAGAGATGAGTGAAGGAAGTCATCACTTACTGTGGTCCAAATGTATCTTGGGTTTGTTTGAGGCCTTTAGGGATAACATTCACGTAGAGAGAATCCATATTCAGATTCTGCTAAGTGAAGGGTTTGATGATAAAATTTTTGTATTGTTAGGAAAGAAACACGATAATGCAAATGCACTTATCATTAGACCTGCAGGTACATTTAAATATTCCTAGCATATATTAATATTTCTATCATTCCTTGCAGGTTCTCATATAGTTTAACAAATGGAACAGATTTATAAAGCTACACTTGAAAGTAATAATAATTTTCTCTTTAGCAAAATAAGAGAAACAAACTGAGCAGAAATATTCTGTGTGACAAATATAAAGAAAGAAAATTTCCTTCGAGTCTCAAATGTGAGATTATTTCAGGAAAAGAAGTGTGTTATTAGGCACAGACTGATGTTCAAAGACTTTGTATCTATTCTCAGCTGTGTTTTGACTCAGGGTATGACCTCTGACAAATTCAAGGCACCCTGTAAAGCAGAAGGAAAGGGATCATTCATACTGTGATGAACAAGAGATCAGTGCTCCACCTGACATAGGAACAACCATCCTGGCCCATCTAGCCCAGCATCTTTTCTTTTTAGTGGCCAAAAGAAGAATCAGTGGGTGCCTCAAGAAGGACAAAAGAGCACATTAAGTATACAGTGCACTTTGAATCCTCCATAGCTTCCCAAAACCTGCAGTTAAGGGTTTTCCTACACCTAGCATACTGGATTGCATCCCATGGGAAAATTATAGTTATACAGAAATAAGAGTGGTACCAAAATCAACCTGCTAAGTGTACTTGAAAATCTGTACTTGAAAATCCCCTACTGAGAAGCTGGCTCCAAGCTAACTTACTTAAGGTGAGATCAGGTTAGTTCCAATAGATTACACTACAGCCTGTAAATGTTGCAGAAAACAGGGCAAGAAATGCACTGAGGCATTGGGGACTGCTTTTGCTGGGGGTAGGTGCCAAAGAGGCATTCTAGGTGCAGCCTTCATTGGATTCAGCACAACATACATGAGAGCGGATTAGATCTGCCAGGCTTAATAAGACTTTGTTCACTGACTAGAGGCTAATCCCTCACTAAGAGGTCCCAATATAGCAGCATCTTATTGCTGTGCACTCCATAATGTTGTTTGCATAGTGGCCCTGCCCCTATGAACCCTCTCCTTTGCACCACCTCAGACTATCACTCTGTTTGTGCCAGGTGGCACGGACAGGTTCAGACAACAACCTCTCACTTCTCTGCTCCACTGCTGCTTCGAGGGCATCCTCTCCATTGGGGGCTTTCAGTTTTAGAGTCGTGGTAACTTATGCTGGCCTTCTGCCTGAAAACAAAGTGGTCCAACAAACACAGATGTCTTGTTCAGTCCCATTAGAGGAGCCATGGACCTCGGGCTCTGGTGATAGGACAAAGTCATTAGCACGGTGGTATCCAGACAGGCGCACCCATCTGCTACCCCAGAGGTACTGCAGTTGGTAATGAGAATAAATTATTAGCTGAAGTAAAGGCATGTAAAGTGCACAGAGTTGGGAGATTTGCATAACTAACATAAGAAGTTTAAACTGCATGTTGTGCTGCTCAGGATCTTGAGAGGAACAAAAAGGAAATCTAGCATGCTTCTCACCTAGCTGTGTTGGCGTAGTGTAGAAAAGCCTATCTTCAAACAAATTCCATCCACTCCTGAATCACAGGAAAACAACGCTGCAAAACCCACATCATCTTTTTCATTTGAACAATTTATAGGACCTCACGAAAGTGCATTTATGTTACTTTCTGTGAAGGATGCCACAATACTAGGAAGGAACTTAAACTTACTCCTGTTAGGTAATTATCAGTGAAAATCATGGGCTTGGAGAACCATTCAGAGAAGAGCAAGACAAAGTCACGCATCCCTGATTATTAATGGCAATTTTAGCAAAATGTATGTAGACTTTATCCAATCTCTGCTGTCACACACCAGACAGATTTTAACTCAATTACTCCCCTCTCACCTTATCTGAGTGCATTTATATTTCCGTACGAAATTAGATCAGCCGTTATCTCTGAACACACACTCCCCTCTCCCCACCTCCCAACACACCCCCCACTCAGAATTGTGGATGGAAATATCCACAAGGAAAAGCAGAAACTATTGTGATTGACAGAAAACCCTGAAACACAGTGTGCTCTGGAAAATTAAAGCCAGAGTTGACACAGGGATGGTTTGCTAGGCTGTATTACACTGGCAAAGAGAGATTTTTGTATGGCTAAAGGTCTGGTCTTACTGCAGAATAAGTAGGCAGACTTGCCTTAAATTCAATTCAGTCATTTGCTGCAGAAAATCAGAAATATAAATAAGGCAGCTAATAAAGCAGGTTATTTAAACAGAGTGTAAGATGGAATGAAAAAACATTGCTGCCATTTCATAGTAGGAAATCCCATACTGCAAGTTTTGGATAAAAGCAGTGAGAGAACTAAAACTAAATAACATCTAGACGACTGCAGCCACTGGAGAGATGATATTTTGCTGCATGTAGAGATCATTCTAAATCCCGTATTTGTATGTATCCCCTCTCTACCATAACTCTTAATGTCAGTGGTGTAAAAGTACATGTAGTAAAACCAGAAAATGCTGCCATTTTCCAGCATCACCGATTCAGTTTTAAAAAAAAAAGACAAATAAAAGACCCCAAAGGCTTTAGGAAACTATGGAAGTTTTTTTGCATAAATCAATAGGATTCTGTTCCTAGCTGTAGGGAGTACTAATGAAACCCTTGTATTCTAATTCTGGCCTGTGGCACCTCACTTTGTATGTGTGATAGGCTGACCATGTGTGGTGGATTCCCAGTTACTTGAACCCTGGTGGATCTAAAAGGTCAAATTTCTTATCACTTCGTTAGCAGTTTGGTGCAAAGAGAGATGGCCTGTGTTACAGTGAGTTAAAATTGATGGGAAAGTCTTAGAGTACTTAAACACCTTATTTTCCTTTGGAGGCTTGCTGCTTCCCCAGGGTAGCTTGCAAGGGCAGAGATGGTACCAGGAAGGCAAGAGGCTGAGACCCCAGAAGGGTTTGTGCAGCAGAGGATCAAAAGTGAACAGTAGCAAAAGCAGAACCTAAGTGGCAGGAGAAAGGGAAGGGATGTCATGAGATTTGGGTTTAGGTTCATTCTGCACACTCATCTCCCCAAAACACTTAGCTGAAGGCAACAGGTCTCCACAAAACCTTTCTGCTTCAGCAAATGAACCTATTTCCAGAACAGTTCATTCAATCACTGGGTTTGCACCACCTTTCATGTTAAGTCTAAGGACGCCAAATGACAGCAGGTGCTATCCCCTCCTGCAGTGGCAGCTGCTTGAAAACTCGGGGTCCTCTATTTCTCCGGTCCATCAGAAACAGCTTTGTCATTTTTTGCAAATCCAAAGCTCTCAGAAATGTTCTCGTGCAGGCAGTTATGATGCTTCTTCCAAGGCAGAAAGTTTCTACATGACGCACAACCATCTCTCCATTTATTTAGAAATTTTCCTGTGTACGTGCCAAATAAAACGCCAATGTGTTCTTTTCAATCATTCACCTATCCACCTTTGATCCATCCATGTGAAGGCAGGCAGGACATCTCCAATTCTGATTTTTTATGAAGACAAAATATATCTTCAGCAAATCTTTAAATAAAACCTTGTCAAAGTGTGGCAGCAGGAGTTTCTTGGAAGTTGCCTCCAAAGTCTGAAGCAAAATAATTGCTTGATCATATAGCAAACTGTATTATTTAGAGAGTAGCATTTTCATTATGCTAGATTATTCTCAAAAGCCTTTTCATTACATGACTTCACAGGTTTGATCATTTGTACAAATGTATCCAGTGCTGCCTGGGGTGAGCTAGCTCAGCTTGCAGTCCCTCAATGAGAAATGAATATCAGATCATGGAAAAGGAACAGAAGAGCAATTTTAGGAGATGAGCTTCCTTCAGAGGGTCGCATTTAGAAAGCAGTAACACTGAGGAGTGTCCGTCTGTCCCTGAGGAGTGGTGTACTGTGCACCAAGTGCTAGAAGGAAAAAGTCAGATTTATACCAAAGGCTGACTTCCATCGCTGAAAAATAACCCAGAAATTTGGAATACAGGAAAATACACAATGCTGATAGACACATTACGTGGTGGTACAGTGCCAGTTAAACCAAGAAACCTCGCCTAGGCATATACATTGTAATAATTCTCTCTGGTATTATGATAAATACTGCAACCTGTGCACAGGCTGCACATTTACACACTAGTGTAATCCACTTGGCAGGTGATTGGAGACCAATATACTCCAAGTATTAAAATGACCCAATGTTCTGAAGCTTTATGTAAGAATTAATGACTAGAATCATGAGGCTGAGACAAACATATACCCTATTTATAGATATTTTGTCATTTGATATATGAATGCCCTTTTCTGAGACTGACTGATGAAGTCAATTTTGTTTTAAAGGCCTAGTGAAAGTGAAAAGTATATGGGGAAAATGACTATTTAATGTCCTTGCCATGTGGGAATTATTAAAATGAACACAGAGTGTTAAAAAAACAAACTGATACCATCACCTTATTGACAGTGGGTAGAAGATACAACAGCATGCTAAATGCCTCTTTCATTGTAACTTCAACATCTTGTCAGAAACCATTTAGTCAAGTCAAATTGCTAAGCTGTATTTAGTTGGATTCATCAAATAAATGGAGCTGTGTTTTCTTTTAGCAAGCAAAACTCATTAATTTAATTCTGTAGAAATTCTGCAAAGAGTCTTCAGGAAATTACACCGTGGGGACAAAACGTATTTTAACTGATGAGGTACAAAGGCTGAGAGTAAAATAACTGATAAAGCAATTGTCGAACAGTTGCAACAAAGCCCGGTCTAGCGGTAATCAAAAACGTTTGTCTGGATAAGCATGAGAAGTGAAAAGAAGAAATGGTGCTGTTGCAGAATTTCTTCATAAGAATTTAGCAAAGGGGAAGGAACCTACTCCTAAGACAGTGACTTTCATGGTAAAAAATTCCAGGCAGCTTTGACAAGTCTTGCAAAATGAACAAGGGATGACTTCAGAAAGAGGAGACAGAAAAAATTCAAAATTAAAAAAACCCCCAAAACCAGAAAAAGATTTGGGAGTAAAAAACTCTGTAAAACAAATACATGCCAGTTCCTGCACTTCAGTTGGTTCCAGATCTTTTTACATCTTTAGGCTATTATTACAGGCTGCTTACTGTCCACTGTTGTTTTCATGTGACAGTCTAAAATTCTTTTATTTTTAACCTATATTATTATCCTTTCAATAAAAAAAGAGGAAGACAGGAATGCTTTCTTATTCTTATTTAATTCTTTTAAGAATAAAAATAATTCAGGATGTCAGTAATTAGGAATATCAGAAATTATTTTGCTGTATTTTAATCTCTTCAACTTCTTATATAGCCCTCCCAAAACAACTGCATTATCTAGCCATCTTTTTGGAAACATATTAAGCCAGATAACCATCACAGATCTTTCTTCCACCATCACATAAATAAAATCGTGTGGTACATGAGTTCTTTCATATATAAAGGCATTTTCATACAACTCTACAGTGTTATTTGTGATGGCTGTTAAAAGGAAGAGCACAAAAGTACACATTCCTTTTAAAAAAGAAACTAACGAAGGTTGTGGCTATAATTTGTACTTAGGCTACATGGCATTTTGATCTTGAGCTCTTAAGACAGTCAGAACCTTCTAGTGTGTTACATAGAATGGATTAAGTTGTAAACACGTTTTGTACCTGGTTACTGTCTTTTGAGCCCTACTTTCCCTTCAAAATCTCTGAACTTTAAAAAGAGGCTTTCTGAAGGTTTCTTTTGAGCATTTTCAAGGGGAGCATCTTTGAGACTGACTTGAGAGTGTTATTTACCAACAGTACCTGTAATAATGAAGCTCTGATATATTATAGCCCAACAACTTGGGACTTTTTGTTCTCTTTGTTTCTGACAGCACAAGCTTATTTGGAAATAATTTTGCATGTCATGAAAGCCTAGTAGACAAGTGATGTCACTGCTTGTAGAGCATGTAGATTTGAGAAAGTTAAGCTTTATAACTGAAGGATAATTTATTTTTCAAAGAGAAATTCCACATTACAAATCAAAGAGCACTCACGTGAGATATTAGGGAATCAGCACACAATAATGGATACTTGACAGAACTGCACCCATAATTCAACAGTGCTTGGCTTTTAGTAAGTAATATAAACTTTCTTACCAGTCTACTAGAAATTACAAAAAAACTTCACCAAAACCCAAAGAAACCAACAATAAAAGATCCTTCTCTGCAGATAAGAAAGCTTTCAGAAAAGCTTTTTAACAGTGTTCTTTCCTGAATAGCCCTCATTTGCATTAGAAATGCATAGATTGGGTTGGACTGAATCATAAAGCACCTTTTGTCGTTCTCCTTTTCTGTTCAGCCATGGCTAAATGCAGCCGTTCCAGGTACCCTGACACACTGTGACTTTCAGAAGAAAAGAATAAGGATTCTTTCAGCACACATGCCCATTTATGAAAATTACGATTTTCAGAGGAAGAAACATTTTCTAGTTTGTGAACTGATGTCACTAATTTGTCCCCACATACTTCTCTGTTGTGATCAATTAACAGAAGCAGCATTTTTAAAGATTAAAACAATGTTAAATATTTTTGTCAGGCCGTAGTGTCTTTAATACATCTGTTTATTCATCTGAGCAATGAGAACTCAAAAACAAGAGCATGGGAGACATAAGGAGAACAGAAAGTTCAGATCAACAAAAAAGCACATTTACTAATTCATTAATTGCTTAAATTTTCTGGGTTTTAATCTGTGTTCATAATGAGGTGCCGGGGTAATAAGTAGTCAAGCAAATACCTGATCTTCCATGATGAATTAATACCTCTTTCTTTCCTTTGGAAACTAGGAGGTAAACATTTTCTT